>NW_002060964.1:0-170890 GCF_000150275.1 Trichoplax adhaerens
ATTTCTATTTAGCATTGACACCATCAAGTCAATCTATTGAAGTTTCTTTAATCAAATAGTCTCATTTAGTTATTTACAGTATTATATTATCATATTATATATACAGTATGCTGCAATACACATAAACGCAACATTTCGATATTGAAATAAATATAAAAAATTAAGTACAGTTCGTTTTTACTGAATAATACTAAGTTTAGACCCCATTTCCATCAAGAGGATTCGCAGAAATCAGAGATTTTTCACATAGAAAGTCGTATAATTTCCTAGTTTTATTTACATCAATTCTAATAAGAACTCGAGCTTGAGCTAGTTTAAGCGAACCTTGCTTTTGGTGCTCTGCCAATAATATATCTCTGTATTCAATGTAAGCTTTGGGTAAGAGCCTAAGTTGTGAGCACAGCTAAAAACAAAGAGAAATTGCTCAGTGAGATCTGTACTTCAAACAAAAAGAAATTACTTGAACACAAAAACTTACTTCCTTTTCGTCATCATCTAATTTTTCCAGTTCTGGTGCGCCACTAATATCTAATCTTGGTGCCGGTTTACGACCTTTATAAAATATCAAGGTTACTAGCGTAAGATGACTTACCTATTTACTAATTGGCATATAATTTCGTATCAGTGCTGACTTACGCATAGGTACTATGGGTTTGTAAGGCTCATTTCTGGGTAGATGAAGCATGAATGCATTTATTAATAATATGCAAAATGTGTTAGGCAATTACCATGATTGAGCAGGAATGTTATGTAAGCTAATAAGAAATTACTAACCCCGCTGTAAATTGTCTATGAATGTAGCGTTGATAGTAAGAAAAGTTCTGTAGTAATTAGATAATAAAATAAAAAATTTGAGATTTGTGATCCTTTTATACATACACTGCAGTCGATCAGCTCACCTTTAGCGCACTTAATGTATCTTCGAGATGATGATGTCTCATTCTTTCGTCCTCCCGTTTGCGTTTTAATTGCTCATAAATATTGCATCCTTATATTATACGATTTTATTATCTCATCTTAACTATCGAGTAATACAGAATTGAATTAATCTACTATAGCAATATTTAGATAGATCGTCTTTACCGCGAATAGATGTAATCCCATTAATTCTATATTCTTTAAGTTTGTTAATCCGTTGTAGAAGCTGGCTTTCAACTATTGTTACAAAGATATGACTACTGTAATTAATACGATATCCTTGAGCTATGAGGCAACTACAGTGATCACATACACACACGAGGTTATATAGGATACGGTGACATTGATGTATGTGAAGAATATTTATGTTTATTTTTACGGCTACTTACACAGAATTAATTGTATACGTTTTTCGTAATCTTCAGGGGACAGGAAACGTGCAAAGGTTACGAATTGTTCTCGCAAATTGCTAAATGCATTGATATGGTGTACAAATACAATATTGCTGAAGTTGTAAAGTTACTGCAAGACATTGGCTAATAAAAAGTACCTACCGAATAGTTCGGTCGGCCCTTCGATCTATTACTGATGTTATCAGTGGAATATATAAAAATTACATAAGAATGGATTTGGAGCTTGGTATTTTGGCGTATATATTTTACCTTGCTGTTTCTTGATGTTTAATAGCCCGTATTCTTTCACAAATCTAATAAATGAACAATTGCCTTATCATTATACGTATAGAAAAATATTTGTAGTATTCAATGGAATTGCATAATAGTACCTTTTACGAAGCTGTCTTTGCTGCAATCTAAAGTTATAGATACTCAACATTGCATACTTATATTCTGAAGCGAATGATTAAGAATACATTAAGCTTTTTTACTTATACAGTGACATTTATAAATTACATATTACGCTACCTCTCGATATATCTGCATCATTTTCCTCAGGTTCAGCAACATCCTGTAATATACTTTCCGCGAAGTTATCATATTCCTACATCAATTCAAGTATATTATTATCACGTTAAAATTATTCAAATACAGACAACTAATAATTTGATCGTTATAAGCTATTTTGCCTTCGTAACATGATATATTGTAGAGGATAATTGTTACCGCTGTATTTTATCGCCAATTATAGAATTGTAACTTACAATTTCGAATTCTGCCCTCGGAGAAATATAACCGGCAAGGTCGTACGACTGTGGCGAATCAATGGTATAGCGACATAGATCTTCATTAGCTACGTAAAATTTATATATATATATTTAATTTTCACTTATCAGGACTTGATACAGCCACAGTTTGGTTTGACATTACAGATCGATGACAATTCTTGTGTACACTATTAAGAGTTGAATTTACCTTCGTACGTGATAAGTTTTACGGATTCGTTGATTTTAGAATCCTGCAATTCGTTCTTAAAGACTGTCAGTTAAACATAAACAAGCTCAATAGTAATTCCAAGAAAGCATGATGTAGAGAATTTCAATAACCCTAACATTATATTATTTAGGTACGTATTGTAAGATATAGACTGAAGAAATTTTCGTCATACGACTGGATTGTACTAGATAATAATTTAAAGGATAGATCTGTTGACTACCTGAGTCGACACGAATACTATTTACTGATTCCATCCAATAATTTACATGACAGACAGTAAAATTTCATCACATAATCACTGCCAAAACTTTACGATTTGGCACGAACTTTACTCTTTCATGTAATAAGTTTCAACTTGACTGATTGCATTTCATAGTCAATACATATATACTATTTTCGCTAAATAACTTTCAATCATCACAAGTTTTGTACCTGGTAGTATCCCTTGGGGGTTATTTATATACACGGAATTGTAATGTGATTCACACTCTGAACAGCAAAGACAGAAAAGTGAATAAATACGTACAATTTTCTACTGGTCACATCTTATCAATCTCTTTCATTATTATATATATAATTAGAATAGAATTTAATATTAGTAGCCATATTGGGGACTTTAGTCAGTGAAGATAAATTTAATTGGGTGGATACAACTGACCGTCTTTATTCTTAGTTCTTATTTGTTTGGCTATTTCAGTCCTAGCATTAGCAATTAAAATCATAGTGGAAAGTGTTTTACGATATCAAGCCTATGTATGAATTGTGGAGATCTTCTGATGAGCAAATTAATTATACGAAAGAAGAATTAAATGCCGATCCATACCAGTTACCGCATCCAAATTCATTTATCAACTGCAGCAATTTAGTTTCTTCACCAGCAGTCCAATGCGTTGTAAATAGTGTGAAGTTGTTTCTCTGTCATTGGGATAGCATACACGTATTATATTATTTTCTAGAATGAATTTGTTGTATATGCTACATTTCATACTAATACTTTCGAAATAACGTAAAAATATGATAATAATACATGCAGAATATTTAAACCGAAGTGAATTCAATTCTATCAGAACTGGATGACAGAACTACAGTACAGCGCTATCGTAATTGTTGTACACTGAACAGTTAGTACTTTCTTTAATGTCGCCCTTACCACTATCTCGTAGGAATGATCACTGCAATGTGTACCAAATTCTACTCCACGGGCGAAACAAAACATTTAGATATTGCGAATGAATGAATAACCAGCAGCAGGCTAAAATTTGGCTGTAATTAGCCTGCTTGTCACCAATTCCAAAACAGGTTACATTTACAATAGAGATTTGTGCTCGTATTACTTTACCACAAGATAAAGCACAGAAAGTTTACAAATCAATCCTATCAAGTTTACTTCACTATTCTACGTATTTCGACTACGCGTGTATATGTCCATTTATACCTGCAAGCAAATACAGACATTATTCACACTGGCTACACAGGATATAAGGCTCTTCCAGTAAGTTTGAACATTTGCCACACCATCTCTCGTTAAGAGGCATCTTCGAGATCAATCTAAATGTGTGCAAATCAAATTATGCAACTGCAGCTTGCCAATGCCAATGCCTCCGTCTGGGAATCTACAGCTTGTGAGTCGATGCATTAGTTCGCCAATCGCCATGTCCGAAATACTACGGTACAGTACTGTACTGTACAGTACACTGTACTGTACACTGTACAGTACTGTACACTGTAGGGTACAGTGCAGAGTACTGTACCATGTTCTGTACTGTACACTGTACACTACACCAAGTCGGATCATATGATCAAACTTTGATTGGCGGTCAAAATTCAAATTTTGACCGCTCACAACTAGATTCCTGAACACTACAGTACAGTGCTGTACTGTAAGTAAAGTGCGGTACGGTAGGTTGGAAGAGTGCCTTTTGGATTGGATTAAGCAGCAAAATCGAATTTTGGTCTTGATTGGTTCACTTCGACACCCAATACTGTTTCATTAGCTACCTACTTTGCCAAAATATAAAGCAATTCATTGGTATAACTACTTTCGGATCAAGTCAATTTCATGAGTATACTGTACAGTGAATGCCTTAATCAGTTATCTGCTGATCAGTTATATTACTGTGCAATGCTCGGTATTAATTAGCTATAAAATATAGTATACAGTAATCGTAGATCGATCGATTTAGGGTTCGGGTTATTTATCGTCTTCAAGATTGCTGTACTGGTGACTCTGTGGTGAGTGAGCAAATCTTGTCGTTGTCATAGTTTTCTATAAATGCTATTTCGTACTACATGTTGGTTCGAGTAGTGAGAGAGGAGCTATTATAAAACAGAAATCAGGCTGTACATTCTGTACATTGCTTCGGTATGCATCACAAACAATATTATAATATGTATGCGAACTTATTTATTCATGGTCACTTAGTCCATTAGCAGAAGAGAGCTAAGGATGGGCTGCGCCAGCTCTTTATCTAGTCTCTTAACTCGTTCACTTTGTACAGTATTAGCTAAATTATAGCATAACCAATTGAACTAACTTTAGCTATGATCAATTTTACAGATAAACTAGAAACATGGCATCTGTCCAAGTTGTTCTTAGAGTTAGGTCATCAATAGATGATGAATCACCACTAAGGATTTGTGACGACAATCAAACAGTTGATTTATGGAATTATAGATACGACGATACAATTCGCTTCAAGTTCGTATTACATAATAAGTAATAGAATTCAATGCGGTAATAGTTAAGATTTACAATTAATAATGATGAAATGATTAAGAACACTCCAATTCAGCTTCAGTGCATCTTGTTTACGAGTACTCGAGTTCCCGAAACTTTGGTTTTCTCATTAACACTGCAATGATTGATGACTTAATAAATTACGACTATTTTTAGGTTTGATCGATGTTACAACAGCGATTGCGATCACCAAGAGATCTTTCAAAGATCTATTCAACCCTTACTAAATCACGTTTTCGACGGTCACAATGTCAGCATTTTTACCTATGGAGCAACAGGATCTGGTATTGAAACAGTACAGTAGAAACAAATCGATTGATGTTACTGATGTTAATTGTAACCCATGCCGATTTATCATAAAATCATACTATTTCATTGATACTTTAAAACTTTTCACGTAGGCAAAACGTATACCATGATAGGAAATGAAAGTGATCCGGGTAATATGCCTAGAAATACCTGTAACAGTAATTTTACCATGTATAAATGAACTGAAATGAAGGCTATAACGGCTAACCATCATTAATTATTTAATTATCGTCACTATAAAAATCCTACTGCTACGTGCAGCTTGTCTATAGGAAAGTATTGCGCCTATGTTGATACTGCATGTAATAACGAAACAGCTAGAGACAATTAAATCCTTTCTTTATTAGCTCTCCTATTCTTTATTAATTAAATTACCTGATATTGTTTGTAGCTATGATAGCTAATATTATTGATTAATCTATCTATATAAATCAAGTACACTTTCCTTATATTTCTTTAGGCTTAATCCCCATGGCAGTTAATGAGATTTTTTCTTATACCTCTAAACAACATAAGTTACATAAAAACTGGAAATATAATATTAGCATGTCGTACCTTGAAGTTTATCAGGAGAAGGTAACTACGTAGTTTTCTGCAGTAATGCAAGATAAATTTTAACCGATTGGATTCTACTACAATATAGTATCATAGATTGCTTAGCATAAATATTGAATAATCACAGTCCACAGTTTCAGTTGTAGAAAAATTTTACTTGTCAAAAACCTCATACATCTCCGTTAATCATAAATTTAAAGTCCTTGCAGCTATGTCTAACCCTAAAATTTCTAATGTAGATTTTATTGAATTTAATAATGCAAAATTGATAGATTTACGACCTCATAGCCAGTGGAAACAAAGATTTAAATTTATATCAAAACAAATCTGGTAAAATTGTTGTCGGTGACTTAGCAGAGTCAGCAATATGTAGTTTTGAAGAATTTTGCAAAGTCTTTATGAAAGGTAACAACGGCAGGTTAGTAGTATTGTACATACTAGCCTAAATTAAGATAAAATACAAAGTCAACGACAGGCTAAATTACCTTATTAATGTAAGCTAGAAGCTCGTGGCTCGTTGGTTATAAAATACTTTCATTAACAGAGTTATGGTATTGTTCATTAAAAATTCATAATTATTTAACTGCTTAACTTCTCTTATTATTTAGGAGAGTAGCAGCAACAAAACTCAACCGCCAGTCGAGTCGAAGTCATTCCGTATTGCTACTGAAAGTACTGTATCTAACTAGATATTTCTAGCAGCAGTTACTTCATCGTTTAATATTCTTCTCTTTCACTACTGAATCGGAATATATTTGTGATGTGCTAGATAGTAATTACAATTGATTGTGTTTCTACAGGTTGAAAAAACGGATAATTCTACATTAGAGCGATTCAATAGTAAAGTATACTTAATTGATTTAGCTGGATCGGAAGATAATAGGAGAACTGGCAATAGTGGAGAAAGGTTGTGCTCTTAATTATACTTGTGACTTACAACATCTCTGTTAGTTAGGATATTACATATCGATACACCACATCGAATAATTATAATTGCATAATTCATGTTGCTTTATCTCATTACCATGTTGTTATGTAAAATAGATTAAAAGAAAGCGGGACTATCAATTCATCGTTGTTTGTATTGGGAAAAGTTGTTGAAGCTTTAAATCAGCAACTGGTGAGATTATCAATGTAATCATTTTTATTCCAGAACTTCTTCGTATGACACAACACCTTTCAATCAATTTCATCGCTATTTTAAAAACTTTTATATTGTTTTAATCTGTACAAAATGTTTACATTGACCATGTGTGTTGTATTTATATTCATAATTATGAATTGTAGGCTAGGATTCCGTATAGGGAGAGTAAGTTAACTCGACTTCTACAGGTGAGCGATCTTGTAAATATATGCCTAGTAGGTAAGCGAGTGTTATGCGAGTGAATACTAATACGCGTATAATTATAATTGTGGATATCTGGATAGGATTCCATTGGCGGTAGTGCGCATTCTTGCATCATAACTACTGTCTCTGCCAGCAAATCAGATTACTACAGCACCTATCATACACTCCAATTTGCATCGAAATCCAGAAATATTATAAATAAACCTTTTGCTCAGATTGAAAACATCAAGCCACGTCATGATTTGTCAGAAACAAGAAAGCGTCGAATTTCCACGGCAGAGGATGATAAAAATAATAAAGTATGTGATCAAATTGCTTTTATATTAATTATATCTTGTGTAATGCTTTGATCACCTACTGTATTATGTTTCTTGTAATAAAATTATTTTAAAAACCCAGAAAAAGAAATCTTCCGAAATTGTTCATATTGAACACGAAATTGTAAGTATTATATTTTACAGCAGCGTTTGTATTTAATCATATCTTGGTCTTGGTGCTGATAATCAATCAACTGCAGCAAAAAATTTATGATATTTTTGAGATTTTGAAAAAGCTTTATTGCTGTGTCTATTTTTAACTGTAAACTAGATTACTTAGTTTAATAACTAGTTTATGCTATTGCTGTAGGTACGCTTGCATATTTCTGATCGAATCTTTCATTTTAGGGCACGCATGATAGTTCGCCTGGTATTTCATCCAATAAATGCGGAAAGTAAGTATTATATTATGCTGTGTTTATGTCATACTTCCGAATTTCCAGGACTTGCCGACCGATCGAATATCTTCTTTATTATTCCTCCAGTGATACTGAAATTAAGTATCAATTGGCAGAATTTGAAAAAAAAATGTTATCAAGGCAGGAGCAACAGACTAAAGCCTTACTCCAGTGTTTAACGAATATGTTTCCTGAAAGCAATTCTCAGCTTGATGGCATTAGATCCAAAGTAGAAAAGGAATTGGTACGTGCATTGCCAAGGGTTGCAACAGCTACTAAGAATAGCAGAGCAGATTCGATAAACGTCTTAAACGGCAAAGAGAATTCAAAATTTAATAAACGTCCGGCTGGAGTGACGAAAAATTTGTCTTCTATAGCCCTTAAGCCTATCGAAAATAAACTTGATAACTTGAAGGTTCATCGTCTACACAACGTGAATAAACAGGCATTGGACGTAAAGCCGATCACTTGCAGTAAAAAGTTAAGTGATGATAATACCTTATTAGATATGTTGCGGAAAGTCGACGATAGAACAGCTAGACAAAGTAAGTCTGATTATAATTATTAATTTTGTAATATCAACACTATACTTAATTTACTAGACTTGCATGTATATGATTTTCGTAAATCTTATTCAAACACCATTTATCAATAGAGGCGTGAAAAGCTAATATTAGCGTTAAGAGAGATTATCAATTTATTGAATTAAAAAGTTAAAACATATGTAAATAATTCAGTTTGTTGCTTTTATTTCAGTTGATGATTTACTTCGTATCTTGAACCAAGGAGACTGTAAAAGTTTAACATTACTAAATACTATTGGTAAAAAAAAAGCTAAAGCCATTATTGACTTTAGGAATATAAACGGAGAATTTTCTGATGTAAGCTCTTTAATATCTTTGTATGCAACATCGACAAATTATGATTTTTACTTGATTTCAAAATTTAATCTGTATGCTTATCTTTAAACTAATAGATTGCTGGCTTACAAAAAATACCCTGCTTTACCCCTAACACCGTGAGAAAATTTGTTGAGGTAAACTGTAACTATTAGTATTTAGACTTTGTTTGAGTTAGTTTATTGGCCACGTTACTCGATTTAAGCCAAAAGAGTAAGAAAATTTAGAATTTAAGTGTTCGCCACACTGGCATAACTAAGCTGCTTTAGCATCGATAATATATTTAGCTATACTTATTATAGAAGCTTTGCTTGGTTTTTACATTTTAGTGCAACATGTTTTCATCGCTTGATGTCATGTGAACCTATGCCAGAGCGATAAAGTCCAAATGATAAAGGATTTATTACTCCTCAAAATACCCCCATTTATGGACTCCCTAAAAATACTACCTACTGTTCAATATGTAGTAAATTGGATCAAATTATGTAATATATTTATATTACTAGGCAGTTCATCAGCCTTTTAATTTAAAATTGCAGAAGAAGGAAGTCGCTGTAATACCTTAGAGTGTCATACTTTAGCATTGAGTCTTACATATATCATGAATTCTTATAATTGACCTGCTTGTCGAAACCACGTAGAAGAATCACGGTTAGACCTTTATATTCTTGTATAGTATCATTCAAAACATTTCAAAATCATGTAACATAATTTCCTCTATTTTATTATTACGGTAATACACGTATAACAATAATAGGGTTACGCTCATACAAGTTCTGTATTTTATTTGATGTTTCAATTCTATAGACTTTTGAAATTTATCTAGATATTTCTTGGTTTGTTTAAAATACTCGTTCATCTATAACATAAATATACGAGTATAATTATAATCAATGCGCATGCATTAAATATAAATGAATTTCATGTCACAGTAAACTTTAAGCAATAAAATTTAATATAACGTTGAGTACCCATTACTGTATTCATCACGGTGACCTATACTCATGACTTCAAACCAATTATCAAGATTTCCATGAGACATTTTACTAATTTCAATATTCAACCGTATCAATGATTTGTACTTTGGTAGCAGTGATGTTACGTTTTTTAGTCAAACTAATTTCTGGTAGCGCCACATTACAGAATTATAAAAATATTTTCGATCGCATTGCATTTTTAGGACAGTAGTTGTTTGAGGTACTATTAATACCGTTGCTTTGGCTATATTTGCCTCAGTTACGAGATTGTAATTACTAGCTTACGGCACGGCCCTGCAATAGCCTGCAACTATTCTTTAACATGTATAAAGCTAAATTGTAATATACAAATATTTTGTATAGCAAATCACATAGGATAAAAAATCAGTTCACGTACCAATTAAAACTTGATTCACTAGGTAAGAATCATATTATAATTATTGTTATAAAAGCTAGATTGATGGATAAGATATTCTTAAGGTAAAATATAACTGAGACATTGACTCGCAGGGTAGTTTTCATACAGTGGCCTAGTATACTTTAACCTTGTTACTTCCAAGAGAACAACGATCGAAACCCTGGCATACAGTAAAAGATGATTGACTTGTCCAAATAAAGACGAAAAATTAAAGCAAACCTTTACATTCTTGTATAGTTTCATTTAAAATATTTCGAGATCATGTAACATAAATCTTTGCGTTTTATTATATAATTAATATGATTATAAATAAGATCACACTTTTTATAAGTTTTGGATTTTATCGATTTTTATACGCTATAGAGAGTATATCTTATCATAGAATTTATCTAGGCATTTTTTAATTTGTTGAAATATCTTGTTAACATAGAATCAGTGCACTATGCATCAAATGTAAATGGACATCACGTCAGGCTAAAATTAAGCAGTAAATTTATATGATATCGAGTCCCAAATCCATAATCTTACAATAAGATAAGTCGTTATTATGACGTAAGTGCGTAAATTTTTCAAGATTTTAGTGACATTTTTTAATAAATTTTAATTTTCAATCTAATGAATATCATTACTCTGGTAGGACGTAGAAGAACTTGTGATAATAGATTCCAGTAAGACATTATAAGCTGTTAATATATATATATATTCAGTGATACTGTCTTCAGTTACAATAGTACTGGGTGGTGCTACCTTACAGAATTGTAAAAATTTTCCATTACTCCGCATCTATAAAACGGTAGCTATTTGAAGTACTGTGCTGTAAATGCAATTACTTTAGCTATGTCTACTAGAGGTACGAGATAGTAAGTACCTGGTTTAGGCAGGCTTTTACATCAGTCTGAAACAATTTCAGCTATATAAAATTAAAATGCAATATACTAATTTATAGTAGATGCTTTTAGTTTCTTGGTATACGTAGAATAGCATTAACATTACTTGATAATTATTAAACTTTGCTCTAATTGGAAAACTAATTATAATCCAGCATCAATACTACAGAATGAGGAGTAAAAACATATTAATCTAATAACAAAATTAATACACAGACATTAACATTATACGCTGTAGATGTACGCCTATACAGACACTGGACTATCAAATATATTTTATTTACAGAAGCAAAATTTCTGTACTCGTTTCGCCAAAAAATTCATTCAGTTATTACTGCAATCAAGGTAGCGCCCAATGAAATATGAATCTTGATAAGTGCTTTGTTAACTGGAATCATATAAAATGCATACGTATACGCTCATATACGATACTGTACATATGTATACAAGGCCTAAAAATTGCTTTACAACCATATTACAATCATCGCAATAAAAGCATGATAGATGCATAGATATTTTTAAGGCAAAATATAAACGTATGTTACAGAATTTGGACTTGTAAGGTAATTTCATACAGTAGCTTCGTAGACTTTAATCTTTCCATTTCCAAGAGAATAGCCATCCAAACTGTGGCAGTTATCCTCTAAACTGTGAATCTATGCCAAGATTATAACATTTATACGTTCTATTTTCATACAACTCAATATCATTTAGAATTGTAAAATTGGCAATTTCTGATATTATGCAGTAGATTGTAACTATCTTTATTTATTATTAGTCCTATAACTAAAAGATAGTACATTATTACGTATACCTTCCTTGGATTATATATTGCTAAGAATCTATTTCGGTCATGTTGATCGTTTTTTTCTACATCTTTCTTTTCTGCGCTTCGATAATGTACATATCTGTGCATCGTAATTTAATTTTCTTAACAAACGGTAGAAGGAATTATAGCTCCGTATCAGATCAGAGTAATATCTACGACAAATTACCTTGGTTGTTGACGATGGCAGAACATATATATCAGATTATTTAAACAACCACGATCGTAAGGATTAGGTATATTATTAAATTTTTGCGTGATCTATGATAATATAATTAACATCGTTAATAATTGTTATCCTAATTATACATGACCTCAAAAGTGGATTGAAATTGTATATTGATCGGTAGTATAATCACGTTACTAACATATTCATTGGTAGATTTATTAAAGGGGACTAAGTAACAATGGAAGCCAGTCAGTCCTATAACGGGTACAAGCATTAATCCACTTATGCTTAAACATGCTATACTGATTGATTTTGTTAAAGAAAGGTTATAACGCGTAGTAGTAACAGAAGAATGACAGTTAAACTATAGTAAATACTGTTAAAAGGATACGGAAAGGCAATCTCATCTCCATTAGAAGCTGCATAAATGATATGAATAACTGTTAGGGTGCATACAATAATTCCGTACGCTGTAATAGACAGTAATAAGATAAAGAAGTATCGGTAATTTCGACGTCCAATACAATTATGCAACCAAGGGCAATGATGATCGAATCCCTAGAAAAAAGGATGAAATTTTATGGTCGTGAATGCATCGGTATATTGTGCCCCCGGTACTGTGATTAACGGATAATATCTTACATGATCGGATAATTTATTATGATACAACTTTAAACTAACCTCAACACAACTGTCACAAATGCTGCAGTGAGATGTACGTGGCGGTCTATAAAAATGGCAGGTATCACACCATTTAAGTTTAATGGAAATATCACGGATGGTTACGGTTTTATAAAGAGGTGTTCGAAAATCATCCTCAAAACTGGAATGCCAAAAAGCTGAAATTTAAAAAATTAAAGAAGTAGTCATTAGCAAGCTCAGCAATGAAAAGGCTTATGTTTCATGCTATGACTTAAGCATACACATGGCATATCATGTTTAAGGGCCACGTCAAAATCTCGTACTCATGCTATAAATTAGATAACATACACGCAATCCTCGTTAGGAAAATTGATATTGTAGATATTACCTCTAGGATAATAACCAGGGTCCATGCAAGCGACACGTAGAAATAGCGCAACGATGAATAAAAATATTGCAGCCATAACGGAAGTAATAACAATTCCAGTAGTATGGAATTCAATGATGTAATATTGACAACTAAATAATAGCAATGCAAACGGTAACGTTAATGAACAACAATTAGTTAATATTGCTTCGATAACAAAGTGATTTGAAAGATAGAGTTTGCATTCAGAAATATTTGATCACAGTAAGGGGGTGATGAGTCTATAAAGCATATGTTAATTAGTGTATATATATTTTAATAGATGATAATAACAGAACAATGTAGAAGAGAATATTTGTGATATCGTGATCTTACAAATAGCATGCAAATGAAAATATTATCATATTGTACGTTGCAAGTGGAAGTCCTTATGCTCAAGGTCTGGTTTATTGGAGCATACCATTGCAATGTTAATATGACTAACCGAACATTTCCAGACCTTGACGCGTTTAGGGTATTTTGCCTGCTATTTTCGTCTACTTATGCGATACGGTATTTGCTAATAGGACGCTAATGATGAGGTTATTCATCAGAACATAGTCGTAAACGTTGGAATTTAACATTGAATCTATCTATCTCCTAACGATTGGTATTCGAGAAAAAAAGCTATTAAGGTGTAACCATAACAACTAGTCCAAACTGCTACCGGTAAGGTCCCCAAAATTGATTCATCTTGTATGTCATTTTTGAACTCATTTTGATTGTAATGAAATATTGGACTCTTGAAATTTTCCTTTTCAGCATTTAAAGCATTACTTATCTCCCGGAAATAGAGACTATTTTCTTCTACGAGATTACCAACTATTAGCTTATTAGACAAAGCATAAAAATGTAGCCTACGCTATATATAACATATATATATGTACATTGTACAGTACGTCGTAACAATACACAAGTTGGGTAGAGTGGATCTTTAACCTAAAGTTACAATTTGATTTTTGTATGAGCCTGTAAGAAAAAGTTGACCATAGTACGTTAATATAATCTAAATACGTTCAGAGCTCCTAGCCTATAACACGCACAGTCTAATTTCATAAGAATGGTTTTAAAAGGTAAAACTGTATCATAGTAAGTTATTGTTCACATCAACTGTATGTACTGTACTCCTTCCAGGACAGTTTATTGCAATCTACTCCTCCGATGTAATAAGGTATAATTGAACTATCAAACTGCTCCAAACGGATTCATCACCATCTTGTAAGCAATGGGTTGAAAACGGAGACTAATACCGGTTATGGAGAATAGAGAGAGTACGCCAAATTACATAACTATTTGTATATTGTACTGTATCCTTCTACTGGTAAAACTAGGCCAGATTGAATGAATGCGCCTGAAGTGATTCAACACTCTATCCTTTCAACGTAGAAATCAAAGAATAAATAATTTTTTTTCCATCAACGGACAATATTCAACCATTCACTGACGATCGCGATTGGAACGCTTATAGATTATTAGACTGATTGCACAATGACTGCATTCATATTGTCCTATTTGTAGTAGAGCTTGAAAGAGTCTGGGTCTTATTACATTTTCATATAGGTGATTACAGTACTCTTCAAGAGTAGAACTGGCTTCGAAAACAAAGCGGCAGTCCCTACTAGAATGATTATTTCCATATCATTGTACTAGACTCCATTTGTAAACGATCGATCTTGGAAGAGTCCGGATCTCATCTCGTCACCAGAAGTGTCCTCTACTACTGTTGCGATCAAAGTAATGAACTGGCTGGAAAAGAAAGCCAAGAGACAACAAAAGGACAAACTTACGTTGAGGCAAAAAATCCAGCACTTAAAATTAAGAGGATGCTGAAAGCCATGACTACTGCAAAATACTCTTTAATAATCGATCGAATTGGCGTAAAATGCGTCCTTTGATCGTTGTATCCATTTTTCTTTCGTTTGACCGCCATATCCACTAAAAATGAGATTATTGGAAAGGAGAATGACTGCTAGACATGATAGCCACTCTTGCAAGTTGACATGGAGTGGAGGCTCAGTCGCAGGAAATGGCTTGAGATTGGTCCAAACTCTATTCTACTAGTCGATACAGTACTACAGTACTGTACATTGTGCACCAAGCCTAGCCAACAGTACAGTACAGTACTGTACTAGGACCACAATCAGTAGGATACAGGTACGTCGTGGATGGCTGGCTCAACAGTTTAGTAAACACCTTTTGTTAAGCGCAGGCTAGACGAGACTGCTTTGATGGCCTAGACAAATGTTGATGTGTGGTGTTTAAATATGGCTTCTTTACCGCTATTTGGGACTGTATGACGCTTTGATCAAGCGCTAGACTGAATGGAATACAGTAGGTAGAATGAAGAAAGTAACAGGAAATAGGCCAATCAACGACACTACCACTTTATAGCATTTCATTCTCATCCTACTGAAGGTACAGCGACTGTCTTCGTCAGTATCTACCTTTGCCTTCGTATCCATTGCATGAATATCGGTCATGATTACTCATGATAGTATACTATTTGTTTCTGCACTCTGCTCGATTCGTAAACTACTGTACACTACTGTACTCCACTATATGCGGATATATTTCCACCTCAAACCAACCAATCCATTGGTGCATCGCTATTGCACTTTCCATCGAGAGACTGCTAAGCAAGTCCTGGTCTCTGCCCACTATCCATTCTTGATTCGGTCATTCGAGTTTGAGATAGTATCAAGGAGCTCGTTGCGCTCATGCTATGCGAGTAGTAGTCTGCTAAAAGCAAATTACTATACGGTCTACACGAATGGCTCGTTGATCGATTACTTACTTTATCGCTTTTCTTATATTCTAATTATATATGACCGTCAAAATGGCTCTGTTGCCAGTAGTGATTGCACCGGCTAACAAAAGGTTTACCCGAAATGGAATCCCTCCTTGCGAGTAATGTCTTTTCACTCGCACATCCAAATTGGACAACAGACTGTAGAATCGACAATGCTCATGACCAATGTGAAAGAAAAGCCTGGGATCAACTTGGAAAAATAGTGAGAATCTACTCGGTCTCTGTCCTAGTAGAAATTATTACTTCAACTTTCTTTTACCTCTATGCTCCCTCCATTGCGCTCGAGCTCGGACTGAGTCCACTCAGTATCACCGTCGATTCAAGTGGTATTGTAGGATCAACGCGCGCCAAGTTGACTATTTTCCAGCTTACTGTACAATACATGCGATAGTGTCCTATACGATGGTATGACAACATCAACATCGCTGCAAGTCAATAACCGAATAATATGACAACATCAGCGGACGCCGTATGTCTCCACGATGTCAAGTGCTACCGTGTTATGACTGTCCAACCGTCCGTCTGCACACTCATCTTACTGAAGCGTACCTTCAATACGCGTAAAAGGTACAGTACGCCGTCGTCCATGTCTTTGTGCTGACGTTGAGTGGATCCATTTCCTTGACCAGCTTATTCTGTAGTGGAAGTTCTCTCCTTCTCTTTACCTTGGCTAATGTTAACATCATTTGCCAGAGCAATTATCCACACGTCCATACACTTGAAATGAAGCTAGTCAAGCCAGATTGGATCGAACATGAAGGTAGCTATGGTGTATTCAATCATGACCGGTAGAGATGAATGTTTTCCATCGACAGGCATTTTTGCATGTTGACCTTGATATTAATTATAATTATTGGCCAAGAAATGGCATCATTTTGAATCATCATCTTTATGCATTCACCAACCTCAAAGAGGGTTCCGTTATCCTATCGGACTAACGGATAGGGAAGAGATAGCGATCATGTCCACAGTGTTAGCAGGAGTGGACAGTTTAATAATTGTAATCATCATGGACGGTGTCCAAACAACAAATTGAATTACATGTCCTACTGCCATACTGTATTTGGCACGCTATCCGCTACAGGACCACATACTCTCCTTGACAGTGGAGTCAATCCAAACAAGTCTAGTGTTAGCTGTTGCAGCAAGCCTTTAGTTCTGATGCTACATCATTTTTTCCATAGGGAATAGGAGTAATCCATAACCCTTGCTTGCTCGATTTCTTATTATCGGCCATTTTTACCTTTAGCTTATACAAGTCCTCAATTGGTATTGTTTGCAGTTTCCATTCTTGTTACGATGCAAATGATGACAAGATTATTCTTGTGTATATGTATTATACATGATTATACTCTGCCGATACAACATTTCTTATCCTAATTACTCTATGATAATACTAGTACACACACATAGTGATTAGTGGAAATAATCATCATATTGACAAGTTTTCTTACCTTTCTACTACATAGTCAATGCAACGGACACACTTATTTGCACATCATGTATCTCACTCACAACGACTGGAATATGAACAATGCAGCGTACGCATTCAAGTTAGAATGCTTTATTTCTACTGTTACAATTGCGCTTTAGTTATTTTTTTTTCTTAGTACTTCATCTTTGCCTACATAAAAGACAAGCTTTAAAATAATGTTAGCATGCACGCGTACAATTGTACACTTGTACATGCAAATTACAAACGCTAACATAACATAAGCAGCCACTCTCCTTTTCCGACTTATGGTTATGACGAATTATCTGCATTAGATGAGTATTGCATCAGCAGCTTGTCTCAAATTAATTACCATAAGCAGAACGGGTAGAAATAAGAGTATCAATGCTACTCCGCTATTCAGTTGAATTTCTTGACGGCACAATTTGGTATACTTTATGCTCCAACATAAACAAACGCCAATCGTTTTGAAGTGACGCTATGGCTGGCTGCAGTGAATTTGGCGTACAGCATCTCATCGACTATAATCAGCTAACCCTTGAGCAAAAGGAATGAAATGAAACATAGTTCTGTATTATCATCTCATTGAAATCGTCTCAGTCAATTGTAATCATTGTTATTACTTTGTTGAGCAAGTCGTATAGAAGCAAAATTATACTATTGCTACGCAAGTGGTAAAGTTTCAAATATTGAAAGCACTGAAATGCTCTGTTGATGCTGAAATTGTTGATTTATTCCAAAGTGGAGCGTAGTAGATGCAGTAGTTTACCTCGTATAACGACATTGCTTTCACCTAAACTGTTGAATTAAATGATTACTAGGCGGTGCTATCTACTCACTTGATATTCATCCAGATGGTTCGCGCCTTGCTACTGGAGGTGCAGGTTGGTGGATTATTAATATAATAATCATATCATAATCATAATATATGTGCTGTAGTCCTTGTATTAACTGCAAACGGAACCATTATTCTATGAAGCTTATCTATTCAACATAAGGTGTAGTGAATGATCGCAATTTAGTAATCGAACTTCATATTTTACCCTCACACCCTATACAACAGTAATTGCCTTAACTACGGCATAAACTCTGCAATTGGCAATAGCTAAAAGCTTTTATTATGTCTATTAGAGGCTATCTGTATTAAGAAGTCTATGAGAACTTTATTTGCTTGCGAATATTGTACTAATAATTATGGAAATACAATGAAAATAACGGATTGATTAGAAATAGTTAGCTTGAACTTTGGATAATTTTTTTAAAATATGACTAGGTAAAGGCTGCGGAGAGATTTGCATTTGGAATATGACCCCACTAAGAATGGAAGAGGAGGAGAAGAATGAAGCGTGCGATAGATTGTTGTGTAAGATGACAAATCACTCAGGTATTGGCGGTAATTGTGGAATTAATGGATGAGCTTGAGTTCACAAGTTTTTATCGAAATTAGAATGTCTTTGTACTCAATAATCCTATTATTGTAAGGCTATACCTATAATAATGATCGTTAATTGATTCTTTGTAATAGATAGTGTAAATTGCGTTCGATGGTCAGCTAGTGGTAACTATCTAGCGTCCTGTAGCCTTGGTATTGTGATAATTTGGCATAAAAGGTAATCAAGACTGAATAGTGCTCGTCAAGCAACTCGTATTTAGTTGATAATTAATCAGTAGCTGACGTGGCTAAAATGGGACATTCGTTCAATTATAGCAGAGTTAAAGGATTCTTTAAGAAATATTTTCTATTAAATGTTATAATGTCATACATGCGATATAGAACATGGGTTTTATTGAAGATATACGTTTTAAATATATGCCACCTTCTTAATTTTACTGTAACTAAGATAAATACCTTGCATAATTGCTCTTTGTAAAATTGACTACTGATAGCACTATCTCGATATTTGCTGATTTACTTCAAGCAGTGTTGAATCTAGTACTATATTTGGTGGAGGCAGGAATATTGAGAATTGGACGTGCTCTCATATGTTGCATTCACATAAAGAAGGTGAAGGGGTTTATAAAAATTGTTGAAAGTTTCAATCTGATGTAATTTAATCGAGGCTTACGTCTTCAATACCGAAGTATAGATGTTCTTGACTTAGCTTGGAATACAGACGATTCTATGCTTGCAACTGCAGGAATTGATGGGGTGATTCTTGTTTGGAATGCTAAGTGCTTCCCAGGTATAGTATTTATTGGATGCTATCTGTTAGCCGTACAGAACATCAGGCTTAACTATTTTAAAATTGGCCTATGAAAAATATACTATATTAGACCGTAGAAATGAAATCTGTCAACACAAAAGCAATAATTTTAGACAAACTGCGTATATACCTCGATACTATAATGTTTAAATAAAAACCTGAATTAGATACATATTACAAAAGATTTCTATCGCTCTTTTGAATCTATTCTTCAACACAAAAAAATAAATTACAGTTAATCTTAAATTTTAATGTTATATTTAGAAATTATATCAACTATTACGGATCATCAAGGCAGTGTAAAAGGCCTTACTTGGGATCCTATAGGAAAATATTTAGCATCTCAGGTTGTGTAGTAATCTCTGTCATTTATGTTATTTGATCCAATAATAGCTCGCTACAAAATGTAACAGATGGAATATTTTCTAATTAATAAATGTAGTCGATTGATAAATCCTTACGTGTATGGAGGACAATAGACTGGAAACAGGAGGTCGCTATTACTAAACCATACTTGAAGGTGCTGTAGATTTTACTCAAATGAACATAAGTACATGCTGTCGAATTTATCTCACTGAATCTAAATGACTATTTGATGATTTTATCAACAGACTGGTGAAACATCTTTTTTCCTCAGAATAAGGTACTTGCCGTTCATTAATGTCTGCAGCTTAAGATACAATATAATGAGACTATGCCATAACCAGTGTAACTTTGTTCTACGTTGTAGCTGGTCACCAGACGGCCAATGCTTGGTATCGTCTCATGCCGATAATAACGCTGCTCCGGTAGCTAAGATTATCGAGCGACGCGGTTGGAAAGTTGATAAAGATTTTGTGGGTCATGAAAAAGCAGTTTGTGCTGTGGTAAATTCAAGTAGCTATATTTCAGATAGCATTTTATATAATAGTAACAGCCATCACTAATATTAATACCGTTAAATACCGTTCAGAAATTTAATCCGACCTTATTTCATGAAAATGTTCCTACAGCAAGTAAATTTGATGTAAGCTTTGCTGTTAAGTATAGTTACGGTTATTCTACTTTTCATTATAAATCTATTGATGTGAACATTACAAATGGTTAAAAAATTTTTCATAAAAATCTTTTATAGATTTGTTGTTACTGCGCTCTTGGAAGCCGTGATTGCTCGATTTCTGTTTGGGTAAAATCTTGATATCATAGCAGGAATTAATTAACCAATATCATAGACCCTAAAGTTGTATGTTCATTATTTAAATAATGAGATGCGTTTGTTACAATTTTTCAATTTAGTCGACTGCTCTACAGCGACCGGTGGTTGTAGTTAATAATCTCTTCGATAGTACCGTAGCGGATTTAACCTGGTATAAAGTGCTTGATTATACAGATGTAACGTGCAATTGTACCTATCGTGACTTAAATTGTTTAATACTTGACTAGGAATTCATCCGGTAACGAGTTATTAGCCTGTTCTTTGGATGGCTCAGTAGCTTACTTTAGTTTCTCTGAAACGGAATTGGGAAAATCTCTAACAGAAAATGAAAGGGTGATAAAATTAATTGATTGATAAATTTTTTTTGTCATTTTTAGTTATAACCTGTTAATACTGTGTTTCATATTAATTTGTTATTAGCTAATCTATTTTTTCCTGGTTCTTACAATGTAATAATAACTCTTCTATCACTCTTCCTAATACAGGCAAAATTCTTTCATAAACATTACGGAATTAATCCTAAAGTTGATGAGAATGGAATGAATGTCGGAAATGCCTTTGTTGTTGAAAATCCTGACGTATTTCGAAATCAAGTAGAACAGAAAAAATTACAACAAGCGTTGTCGCATAGAACAGAGTCAGATACTACTTCCAACAGTAAGTCACTGCAGCTTTATCTACCTTCCTTCTTATTTGAAATTATACTATATTTTAAATCATGAAATATTATGAAATAGTAACGAAAAGGTTTTACTAACAATCAATAGCTGCAATTGATCTCATTGATAATTTATTTGATAGCTTTCTCTCCGCCAATTCTTAATAAGCCTACTGTAGCCAGAAGTATTCCTGTATGTACTTGCAATATGTATCCGCATCAATATTGGATACACTTCATGTTATAGTCATTTTATCAAATATTAATCTAATTATAGAGCAATGTAAAAGATCGTCAAATCGAAAGAAAAACTGGTGATGGCCGACGGAGGATAACACCTTTTACGATTGCTACATCAAATACAAGTGGGTTAGTCCAATAAATATTTATTCGGAGATTACATATACGAATGATGTCGCTATATACAATACGATATCTGTAAATCTTTAAACCTTGCTCCTTCTAGTATCGTAGATAATGAATACTCCGCCAATATACTGGATAAACCAAATTCCGTAAGATAATATATCCGATAGATATCATTTAACCTGGCAAGTTTTAGTTACCATACATTTACGTATTTTAATAGATTGAAAACATGGAACCTGATCGGTCGATTGTACCGTTAATAATGCTGTAAGCATAGCATCAGATAATACTATATTAACGAAAGAATCTGATTTCTTGCTAGAAATTTACCGTCTATTACTTACCGAAAATAACATCTTATCGTATTCCTACTTTATAGTAAAAGAAATGCTGATACTAGCATAGACCGTGACGCTCGGAAAAAGTTAAAGTTTAAAGGTCTGGATTATAGTATACTTTTTAACTTATTTTGATATATTCTAATGGAAATATTACTTTTTGTAACTATTTACCTACATACTCGTATACACATAAAATTAAGGTGTGCATGAGTTGATGTCGAGCACATCCAAAAGCGATGCTCACAAAGAGATGTACTGTCATTGCGATAGTCATAGTAGAAAAGTAGTAGCTACACGCTTTGAACCATCAACTGCAGGATCCTATTTTTAATGTTAGATATTCTATATCTAGATATGGATGGAGTAGGATCAGAAAGTGGAGACGCCGCTAATAAGGTAGTTAGGAAGTGGTATAATTCATCGACATGATGTTTAATTTAGCGTTTCCTGTTAAGCCTATAATTATATATCACATGGAATACTGGTAACTGCTCATATGATTGACCTTTAATGTTGATATATATCGGGATTGGATTTTCTAGATGTCAGAATCTGAAACTGAATGGATAAAGTCTGTTGCACTCAAGGGAATACATTCAAAAGCTGTGCTACCTATACCCGAAATAATACAAAAATTAACTCTACAGGTTGATACTTTTGTATTAATTTACTGTTGAAGAACTATTTGTTAATATTGCCACCTCATATGCTTATTTTTAGATTAATTGTGCAAGATTAAGCGGAAGTATAAATTCTGTGACTGTTGAAGTGATAAATGGCGAATCGTCAGGTATTAACCATGACTACATTATCATCTGATAAGAATGAATATTACTATGAATGGGTTAATAATGAATATCGGTAAGTTTTAATTTACATTACTTTAATTATCTCTATGTTCATTATAATCGTAGACCCGCGAAGCAAAATAAAGTGTACATCCAATGGCAAAATTTTGTGGGATGGTGCTTTAAATGGCAAGGTCTTATCTATTGCTGGTAAAAGGTTAGTGTTTTGACTTGCATTTCAATACGAATTTTAGTTCGCATTTAAGGAGAAAATAACTTTTTTATTAATACTAATGTGATTTTGGAAATCTAGCAACTTTATCTGTGTAGCCTGCAGCAATAGAACTATAGTTGTCTTTACAATAAATGGTCGGCGGTAAGAGGATAAAGAATATAAATTTATTATTTATTCTTTTCTATAATTAATAATCTAGGATCGTTCAATGAAGATTATAACCGCTCTAGTATTACAGTATTTTAGTATCAACTTTCGTACATTATTATTTTTTTAACTTTTTTAAAAGTATTTAAAATTATGTAGTCCTTAGTCTTAACTGCTCAATTACGAAATTTTTGATGTTCATTCCAGGCTTTTTCCAGTTTTACAACTTGACGAAGCTGTCGCTTTATTACATTGCAATGATCACCATGTCCTCGCTATAACCAGAACTGGCGATTTATATATCTGGTACGATGCTAGAAAATACTATACTTAATAATGGTAATTGTAGCACGTAATTATTACATGCAGTAGCATTTAACTCTAACTATCTTTTCTTAGGAACTGTATTCTAAAGACAAACGTTGTAAGTAGACAAACTATTTGTCCGGTTTTGGGAGGTAAATACGTGCTGACAATGATAATTAAAATTAAAATAATTCTGTAACTGATTTTTCATCGGACTATATTTTTGTAGATTCAAACCTAAAAATTATAGAAATTGAGGTTTCTCTGGAAGGTTTGCCAATATTATGCATGTCTGATGGCAGCGCATACTTATTCAGCAAGGATTTACGAACATGGTGATTATACCATTTATACCGGGTCAGCAAATTTGCAAAAATTTTCAAAATTCATTTTACATCAATCTTTAGGGTATTACTTTTCGACGGATCGGATGTGTCTGTCCGTAATATCTTCTCAGCTAGTTCGACCACATGTCATGGACGAAGTTTACCACCTAGAGGCCAATTATGGTCTTTGCAGGAGCGTTCGCGCTCACAAACGAAGTCCATCAGGTAAGTTGTTTAAATCTGTTGATTACAATTATTCGTAAGATACGTTGAAAACAAAATAGCGGTTAATTTTATGGAGCTATCCATATTAGTTAATCACTACACTATACGAGTATTTTTAAATATTTGTCCGCAGTAGTGTTAAAAACTCGAAGGCTAGAAGTTTTGATAGTAAATCCGATGATTTATTGTACATGCGGTACTTGGAGGTTAGTGCTGTTGTAGAATTTTTGTGACTTACTTATCGTTTATGTAGTATGGAATTCTTACACTAGATCTCTACATTTTCAGAATCAAATAAATGCAACTTTAGCTATAAATTCAGCTGAGGAATATGAATATTGGCTGTTATTATATGTTCAGTTGTTGACGAAGCGAGGTAGGAATTATAAGACTCAAAATCTATTTCATCAATTCGATACCTCTGCAATAATTTCAGCGACTGATATAGACCGATTTCGATTGGTCGATTCCATTTTTATAGAATATGAAAACAAAATTGAAGAGATTTTTCAAACGGTTACGTCTGAATATCAAAGGTTTTATTCTAAAAATTTGCCTTAAATTATTTTTGTTGACATTTGTTAGAGTTCTCATAATAGTTCTATAATTTTAACTAGATTATTCCGAAGTGATCTTAATCCTAAAAAAAGCAAAGATGTAAGTAGCCAAGCAATTTATTAAAAATCGTTGAAATTTATCGGCCTTTCATATAATTAAGAAAACAGTTCTAATCTCCGGAAATTTTGTGTTTTGCAACGATATGTAGGGGCCTCGAAAGCTACGGGAAGAAATTGTAAAAATAGTCGGTAAGCGAAATGCAAATCTTACACGCTTCCTAATGTGCAAACGTGTTACGAAAGTATCTGCTATTCGGTAGTTTTGATTAGTACAAAAGTGTAAATACACATTGTTCTATCTCTGTAATTATATCAATCTTGATTGCACTCAAATCAAATAACGTTTAATTTAAATGTTACTATATGAACTTCGTGTCAAATCAAATTGAGTTGTTTATTCAATTCGTATTAGGTAACTGTCCTCGACTAGAAAGACTCTTTTCTCGACTAAATGATCAACTTAATGATATAGTGGATTAACTAAACTGGCTACAGTAATGAAACTTCAGTGAAATCTTTTTTTGTAACGGAACTAAAACCAAATTATCATTAGATGATCTTTGAGATATACAAGTATTTTGTATGAATTTAATTATTATTGTAACATTTAGACTCCACTGAGGAGTGAGTTACGATTCATCTGTGCATACTACATTACTGTACTTACCATTAAATAGATACGATAAACTACCCATATTATGTTATAGTTCTCTTGTCGGTACTCAAATCGTAACTGGAAACTGTTGCATACCATTGTTGTAAAGCTCTTAGTCGCAAAATTATTTCATGCTATAATATCTTTTGTGACAGATGCGTCAGGTTATTAACTCAATCTAGTAATCCTATGATAAGGATTATAAAGATTGTACATGATATTGCTGAAACTAAATTTTGCCTAACTCTGATACTGTAATATACAACGTTAGAATATCACTTTGCTGTTGATCTAATCTATAGTGCCTGACACATCTAATATCGGTTACCATAAAGGTTATATGAGAGTGCAGGTAATTGCCGTTTTGTATTTTAATTATATTGTACTGTTAAAATATTTCTTTTATATAATATTTCGAGCTTCTACTGTCCTATATTATTATCCTATATGACGACAACATTGTTTATCTGCGTGTCATTTCACCAATCTAAAGTCAATAAAATTTTGTGGTACCTTAATGCCTAGTATCAAAATACATTCTCCTAGTATATTTGAACTTGCAGTTCGATGTGAATAGTATTTTTTACTAGTCTACGCTATATTTGTTACTTAACCCAATGGTTCATGAACTTCTATATTCTGTAATATGCCAGCAGATGCTGGAATCCCGCCTAAAATTAATCAATACGTGTAACTCCAAGACTTACAGCGTACATTATAATACTAGCTTTAGATGACACTGTGATGGATTATATGTCACTTGTAAGAGTTTATACAATTCGGATTTTAACGTGTCATTTCGACGCAGTCATGATGTTGTTGCTGCAATTTACGTTGTTAAATAAAGTACTTTTATTGTTGTTTCCTTTCGTAATTACTTTAATTGTTGCACGTGTAAATGGCCCTAAATTTATAATAAATAGAGACCACTATGCGAATTGAAAGATTCATTTGCATTGGCTATGGGCAATTATCCAATAAAAGAAAAATCTTTTTATTGAGTAGGCGCAGTATGTAGCCTAAACAGTTCTTAGCGCCGAGTCCAAATCATTTAATTTATGCATACCTACTATTAATAGATTAATAGATATCATCATATGTACTGTACCTGAGATTAGATTATTTATTGTTTTGTTTTAGTAGTCAAGTACAATAGTACGTACACGGCAGTAGCGGATGCATAGTGTAAGTCCTATAACTCTGATAGTATTCAGGAACCCGCGCAAAATCAAGCTGAAAATAGATCACAGTTAATAACTGGCAGTATTGTATCGATATTTGATAACTGCAAGCTTAATTACTTGGTAACAACTCAAAATGGCTCGCGCTGTCGTTTTACTCATTGCTGCTTTGTGCATCACCAACAGCTTTGCTGCTGTTAATTTTACCTATCATCATTATCCTGAAATGATAGCATTTATGCGGCAAACTCAAGCAAAGTATCCCAGTATTACGTATTTATACAATTTAGGCAAAAGCGTACAAAATCGCGATTTGCTAGTAATTGCTATTGGCGAGCAACCGAATGTACACACGCCTGGACGACCAGAATTCAAATATGTTGGAAATATGCATGGGAATGAAGTTGTTGGACGTGAAATGCTCATCCATCTAATCGACCTTCTAGTAGAAGGATACACCAATAACGACGCAGAAATACGAAATCTGCTTAAAACGACAAGAATTCATATTTTACCTTCGATGAATCCTGATGGTTTTGAAGCATCCTATGAAGGTAATTGTACTGGTGTTATTGGTCGCCGAAATGCCAATAACGTCGATTTAAATCGAAATTTTCCTGATCGTTTCGTTGCAATAAATACACCAATTCAACCTGAAACACAAGCAATCATCACTTGGTTGAAACAGGAACATTTTGTTTTGTCGGCTAATTTACATGGAGGTACTGTCGTTGCCAATTATCCCTACGATAGTTTGGCACCTTCCGTTACACCCAGAAATACATACAGTATGGCACCTGATGATGATATTCTTATCCAAATTTCTAAAGCTTATTCGGATAATCATGGCTATATGCATATCGGCCGACCAAATTGTTCTAGCAGTCCTAATGAATACTTCGCTGATGGAATCACTAACGGTGCAGCCTGGTATTCTATTGATGGTGGAATGCAAGACTATAACTATGTTGATTCGGAATGTTTCGAAGTGACTCTTGAAATTAGTTGCTGTAAATATCCAACAGCAGATCAACTACCCTTTTTTTGGCAAGCTAATAAAAATGCTTTAATGGCGTATATGAAATCAGTTCATATGGGCGTTAAAGGATTTATCTTCGATCAAAATCGAGTTGGCATTTCCAACGCTACGATCAATGTCGTTGGTCGAAACTATAGCGTCTCTTCTAGTGTTGCTGGAGACTATTGGCGTCTACTAATCCAAGGTACCTATTCGCTAACTGTTTCTGCTCCGGGTTACAGAACAGCAACCAAAACTATTACTATTCCAACCAATACTCAAGCAGTTCAAGTGAATTTTACGTTACAGAGTGCCGCAACAAGCACCATGAATACTATGGGAACGGCTACAACAAAGGCTTCTACCGTGGGAACAATTAACTCTGCTCTTAATTTACAAGCAAATTCAGTTTTATCGATGTTCATTATAGCAATAACCGTTTTGATGGCATGGTAAAATATCATATTGTAGTGAGTCCATTTTTTAGTGTAGAAAATTGTATCGTATCTGAGATAGATTTGTTATGTATGTAAGAATACAGTAACTTGTTGTACTGCACCTAACGTGTTAGCATAAGATAAGGTAATAAATTACTAAGATATAGGTATAATACGCCATTACGACTATACTATTTAAATGCAGTAAATCCTAAATAAAGGAGACTTTTAGTAAGCTTACTAGGAGGAGTGTATCAAGTCACTCGTGCTAACGTTAACGACTAAGAGTGGAAACACAACGGATTATTTCTCATGTAATGGACCATCAGTACTTCCAAAACCATGCTACAATTGAAGTTTTTTTAGGGTTTAAAAGTAAAAGTTATTTACAGCACCGGGTGAAATAGATGACGGGATACTCCCAAGAGTGATTTGTACTCTATCGTGATATCTCTAATAGTATTTGTATGAGTATTAGTTCAATTCTGTACCCGATCATCCAGCACAAGTTGATTGTTATTGATCTTGTATGTCATTAGCCTAGTTATTACCCGCATCAAGTACAATAAAATCTGCAAAATAATTGACTTGCTTTATTGTTGAATTTCTGGTCTGGAATGATACAATTTAAAATTCACTTATTCTATTTGGGGCTCTCATCGGTATCCTATGCTAATTTATTTGTGAAAAATCCTTCTTAATAGACTCTATAATCAAAGCAATATGAGACTAGTATCATGTTATTATTTCAGAAAAATTGTAAAACTTTACTGATCACACGAATTTATACGTTAGAAAGGTGATGTTATTGCCTTTTAACTGTCTATTCTACTTTCGCCTAAATTAATAGAAAGGTTGTGAGTAGTCGATTCGTTAATGTATCCGATTCAGTAGACTCGGAGCATCATCCGATCGAATCAATCCACACGATTAAATGGATCGAATTTCATCTACCCTAAAATTGGCTTGTTTGGCTGACCGCATTTTTTAGTTGATAACAGTTGGTACAGGATATCAGTCACATCATGCTTACCCGCCACCAAGTTCTTTGATGTTGTCAAAACAATAATAGATAAACATTGTGCGCTACAATATAGCTATTAATGAACGGGTACTATATTAAAAAGATGAGTTAATTATAGTTCTGTTGTAATTATTCTGCGGCGATAGTATACTGTAGCTCTATTGTCGCTATTGTAATCTATTGTAATGCCAGCCACAGAAAATTGCGTCATAAAGGTGGGCAATACACCCATGAAAGAAGGAACAATAAAGGTTATTAGCCTATCGCCAAAATGCTTGTCAAGTTTATCATAGCTCATACCAACATTTTTTTTCGATTAACATTAACCCAAGATTAACTCATGTGTTGATAGTGATTAAATTACTTTGAATCCGACAACATTGCTATTTTGTCGAATTAACATTACTTTATCGTCATCCTACCCGCTCTTGCTTTTGTGACTTTACCTTATCTAGTTAAAGCTCCGGTATCTTTGGAAATTGAAGGAATCCAAAGAAAACTCTTTGTACATGTATTATTGATTGATAGTTTTATCGTTTGTAGAAATTAAACATTAAACTACTTCCATTTTTATATTGATGCTATTTTGTTACATCCTAATACTAATACCTTATATGTTATTAGTAACCCAAGTCGCAATGAAATTCCTACCTTAACAAGCCCAGTTCTCGTACCCTTAGAAATTAGGTGACCTTGTAGTAAGCACTTAAATATCGCTGATACGTATGTGCTCTATCGAAATGTATAGTTTTGCTTGATAACGTTCTTATTTCTGCTAGATAAGCACATTTCTAGAGGAACAGCTCAATACTTTGAGAGTTTCTTATTCTATCAAGTAGTTTTTGGTAATTTAACTATATTTAGTAGTTTGTAATCTGGCTATTTTTCCACTCTAAATGTTCTATGATAATTAATTATGTACATTAAACACTAGTTCGAAGGCTTCTAATATGCATCCATACTATTCATACTATATGTTCAAAATGTTTAGAGCAGATATTAACTCGTAACTCTTAGCATTCAATATGTCCAGAAGGGCTATTTGGTTCATATAATTTCTTGAAACATCTATGGTCTCACCGCCAGAAAGTGAGAGCTGTATTTCTGCACTGACATTAGAAAATAACTACTATGACGAGACCATCTTCTATCAACTTTGTAATACACTATAATAGTAGCAATAGCGAAGCAAATTATGAATTAAAAACATCCATTAATATTCATTTAGCAGTGATAGATACGGATAGCCAACAAAATAAAATTTACATCATATTCCGTGTTTTAACAATACCTACTACCACATCTTCCATTAACGTTATCGTGGGTTGTAATAGAAAAAAAATTATAATTATGGCGATGATAAAAATAACATTCGAGTATAACCGTAGCCACCACTGCTTAATCAACACTAATACATGTTGGAATTATGATCAATAACATCTATTAGTGTTAGTTAAGTAGTGGTGGCTACAATAATACTCGAATATCATTTTTCTCATCACCATAACATCTGTGCTATTCTATTTGTTCAAACTTAGTGTTTTAAAATACTACCATATAGCTATCGGTAAATAAAATCAACGTAATGCATGAAATTTGTATCTGATTGGTTGTAGATATCTAGAAATTTTTCGGAAGAATGTAGAAATACCATCGAGATATTGCATAGAATTTTAGAGTTGAACTCGCTAGTTTGTAACTTACAACTAGCCACAACGTCTCTCTTGCAGTATACTTCACATGGATAATAAATATTTACGCCTATCACTAAGATATTGAGATAATTTTATGGCCAAAAGATTTTGTTTTTAGTAGCAATGCATTACGATACATTGATGCAACGCAGATATAGTTACTCCTTTATGTCATCGCATTCGGTTGCCGTTTATTAGAACGGGTAAAATATGATAAAATCGAAACTAAATATAGACTTGAAAATTACTCATGAATCAATGCTCTAATATTGATGATATTGTCATTTGTTTGAAAGGATAAAATACGAAGTAATCAAAAATAAAGATAGGCTTGAAAATCACTCATTAATTAGTGTCCTTGTATGCAATCAAGTATCTATTCGACAGCACAATATATTATATTTTATCCGAACGTGAATAATGCCATGGATTTAACTATGATTGAGATGGAAATAATCTTTAAAACCGCTCATCAATTAATATTTTTTATACGTAAAAGGAATCTATGTCATCGTATTTGGTTGCTCAAAAAGGTAAAATACGATTGCAACCGAGAAGATAGACTTGAAAATCACTCTTTAATCCACGTCCTTTCAAGTAAAATTTTATACGTACGAGTTTTAATACCATCATATTCGGCTGTCGCCTATCGAAAAGGGTAAAATGCAATGCAATTAAAAATAGAGATTGCCTTGATATTACTCTTTAATGAGTCTTTTTCCATTTTTACGCATATCTATAAATTGATTAACATCATACATATATATATGAAGCCGTGCTGCAGGTGAAGATGCAATCAATTCTAGCCTCATTATTCTATAGTATGATATCCAAAGCCTCTGTTCTTCTACTCGGGTAGAGAATTCAAGTAGGATATCCTACTTGAATGCACAAGATTAAACCTGTTACTCGCTTTTATCATTTCTTCAATACTTCCATGGAGATCGATAGGCTCATAATCACATGGATTGGTCCAAACGAAAGAAACAAAAGCTACTAATCCTAAAAAGTTCCATTGCCGGCAGCAAATGTTAACATCATCCAACAAGAGTGTTACCTTATTCAATCCTCACGACGAGATAAAACCTATTTAAGTGATCAAAATTGTGCGAATCTCACGCCCATAAGCGGTTAAATCATTGTTCTAATGCATTACTACACTTTGGAGTAGTTACTAGCTGAAGCTGGAGATGATATCGTAGATGGATTAATCTTTCCGTTAAGGAAAGATTGATAATATTCTCGAGTTTATTGTGAGCTGCAGGCACCGGTACGGAGTAATCCAATCGAAATATTGATAAGAATGATGCAAATAGATTTGGACCATGTACATCATTGAGTCGGAATAGAGATAAAATAATCGATGTAAAAATGACAAGACTTTACAAACGGCAATGATATCAATTCTCTTCGATTCTAATGGTCTTAGCATGATTGAATCTGCACAAGTAGAACAGAGCTTGTACAATTTAACTGATGCATTTTGCTAACATCGTACCGTCGGAATGTTGCCAATAAATTGCGACTATCTTATAACCCAGTTGGATTAAAGCCAAAATAGTCGGTGCAAAAGTAAGCCAAATTTTACAAAAAACAATACTGTCAATTCCTTTCGATTCCAGCCTATGTGTTTGCTGATTGTATTAGTAAGAATGATGCAAATAGACTGTGATCATGTTATAACCAAGTTGGAATAGAGGTAAACTCATAAATTAAATTTGAACCTGGCAAAAAGGAAGAAGCTTTGACGCAAATTTCTATCGATTTTGATTTGGCTGATGCACGTTGTAACTTACGGTGGTCAGTATGTGCATAACTAAGATGAAATAGCGCTTAAAGCAGTAGACGTAAAAGTGGCAATATTATAAAGTAAGCAGTAATGTCAATTCCCCTCGATTCTAATTTAGCTTACGCATAGAACTTGATTGAAACTGCAAAGATTAGAGTAGATTATAATTTAGCGGATGCATTTTTTGACTAATTAAGACCGTGAGAATGTTGTAAAGAAACTGCGACCAGATTATAGCCAAGTTGAATTACCCGCAGCTTTTAAAATAGTGAATGGAAAGTAGAAAAACTTTATAGTAAACGATGATGTTAATTCCTTCGATTCTAATTTAGTGGATGTATACTGTAGAATATGATTAAAATTGAATGTTACAGTTAATCATAATTGAACTGATGCATTTTCTGACGTAGTACCGTGAGACTATGATAAAAAGATTGCGACGAAGTTATAACTGAGTTGGTATAGCTGTTAAAGTAATCGATGCAAAATAGTAAAATTTTACTGAAAACAATGACCTTAATTCCTTTGATTCTAACTTAATTGATACATAGAATAGAGTATGATTAAAACTGTATGGTTAGAGTAAACTATTGTAATTAAACTGCTGGATTATCGAATTACTGTAAGAAGCGAATTGGAATACCTGTTAAAATAGTAGATGTAAAAATAGCAAAATCTCACTGAAAACAATAACATCGATTTTCCTCAATGCTGTATTGATTTAATTGATATTTAGAACATGATTGAAACTGCACGACTAGAGTAGAATATAATTGAACTACTGATTTATCGACTTACTGTAATAAGCGAACTGGAATAGTTGTTAAAGTAGTAAATGTCAAAATAGCAAAATTTTACTTAAAACAATAATATTGATTTTCCTCTACACTGATTTATTTGATATATAGAACATGATTAAAATTGCTCGATTAGAGTAGATTATAATCAAACTGCTATTTATAATTATAATTTACCGACTAAATGCAACAACCGAGTAGGAATAGCTGTTAAAGTATGCTTAGAAGATGTAAAAAAAGCGAAACATTATAGTAAACAATCATGTCAAATTCCATCGATTCGAATTTAATTGATGTAGAGATATAATTAATTGAAAGTGTACTATTACAGTTTATTACAATTGAATTGATGACTTGCCGACTTACTATAATAACCGAATTGGAATATCTGTTAAAGTGGTAGATGTCAATATTGCAAAATTTCACTGAAAACAATGATGTCAATTTCCCTCGATACAGATTTAGTTGATATATATAGAACGTATTTAAAACCTCGCGATTATAGTAGATTGTAATAGAAATGATACATTTTACCCACGTAGTACCGTGAGAAGATTGCAAATAGATTGCGACCTGGTTATAACCGAGTTGGAATAGAGATAAAATAATCGATGTAAAATATCGTGATAACAATTGCCTTCGATTCTAGTTTAATCGACGCATTTGTCGACTTTGTCAAACGATTGTAAGTAGATTGCTACCATATGTATCACCGAGTTGGAATAGGGGCAACATGGCTGATGTAAAATAGCAAAACTTTACTCCGTAAACAATAATTTCAATTTCTTTCCATTCTAATTTAACGGATACATTTTGCCGACTTGTTAAATTCGTATCGGTCGATGATGGCCTGATTAAAAGTTATAACCCAGTTAGGATAGACTAGTTAAGTAGCACTTGTGGTATTATATGGCCATGAATAAGATTGAAGCTTAATTGATAATCATTCCGACTCCGATTACCACTCTTGTTGTTATACGTATGTAAATAAACAATTTAAGACATGTAGAAAAAGGTCTCCTCTTCATGACATCATTCTTGCCAAGTCGAAAGTACTGGTTTCCTTCCATCGCTAGTTAAAGCATGGATTGTATCGACATGATCAGCAGCTGTCAAGAAATACATTTTTCCGAACCAAGTCTATTTTGCATGATAATAATGAGAATGAAAGATCAAAATTTAAGGCGCAACAAAAGCATTCATATCAATGGGCCCGTTATTGCATTTCTTATTTCCTATTGATTCCTTCCTACTTTTCAAATGGTTATTGTCCATGATTGAAAAAAGATTTGTCTACATTAGGACGCATCTGTTGGTTGGGTGTGATTTTAGCCGAATGGGTGACTGATGGAAGGCATCCTTTGCTTCGAAGATAAATCAATTTATACTATGGGTATTTCAATAAGACAAGAAAGCGGTTGGATTCAATCGCCACCAAATTCAATTATCTTTGTAGGTGTAATTAGATAGATTGTTGCTTGTTTAGGACAACCAGACAAAGAAATGAATTACTGATGTGAGGAAAGCATAACTACTGATACCCCTAGAGTGAAAAATTGCTTTTTGAGAATAGAATTGTATTGATCCTTGATTGTCAATTAAATTGGACCAAAAGTGAACAAAAAAGTGTTGAAATGGAAGAAGAATAGCCGATAGTCTATCAACAGAAAATCAGCGTATGGAGCGTATATAGGATAATCCATTAACGCCAAAATTGATCGCAATCATCATGATTCATTTTCTAAACATGACGACAGCTAATAGCGTTGAACATCGGCCATCATATCGCCTTGAAATTCAACGATAATCAACCTGTCCAATCGGTCATAATCAATTGCATTAGGGTGGCTCTAAACATAATATGTTATCCATTAAAAAAGGCAATCACTCCGATTAGGCATCATCAGATTTATTCTCAAAGAATCGATCAATCATGTCTATGACGTCAGTTCGCAATCAATACAAAAGCTTTCATTTTAAAGTAAAACCGGCAACCAATGGATAATGATGAAAGGGGATGTAAATAAAACAGATAGATAATTAGTTTGCGTTCAAGTTATTCGCAATCTTGGATAGATTATCGAGTGAGAAAACTTCCTGGTTATTGTTTCAAGCAATCAAATCGATTGTTGATTAAATAGACAAGAACAAATACTCCTTCATTATCATCTGATCATATTAGAACAGTTCAAAGTTGAAAGAAAGAAAGAGCATTGGAAAAGAGACAAAAAAAGAAAACAAAACCCGTGTGCGCGTTGCGGCATTGGCCTGGGGTTACGTAATTTCATTGAAGGAATGGAGATACTAGTTATTATCACTAAGTGAAAAGAGAGATTTTTAATTTATTTCGTCATATTGCAAGTACTCAAAAGGTTAGAATAAATAATTTATACCATCATATTGTTCAGCATCATTTGAAAAGGTGAGAGAAAGAGACGGTAAGTGAACAAAAAAAAATTTTCAATTCCGTCCAAATTACAATTCTGCGTATTTTTCACTCATTTATCCTTCTTTGCCAAAGTAGGACGACATCATGGCTCAATCAGTTCATTTCTGCTTGATGGTAGCAATAGGCTTATTGATGGCAACATCTAGTAGCGCTATTAACTCCACTTATTTCATGTATCATAATTATACAAGTATGACAGCTTTGCTGCAAGATCTCAACCAGAAATATTCTCATTTAACCAAATTGTACAGCATTGGTAAATCGGTCGATGGACGCGATCTTAACGTCTTGGCCATTAGTGCTAATCCTGATCGACATGTACCGGGCCAGCCTGAATTTAAATATGTCGGCAATATGCATGGCAATGAAGTGATTGGTCGTGAACTGTTATTATATTTGTCTGTCCATTTATTGGAAAGTTATGGTACCGATAATGAAATTACTTGGTTGTTAGATAATACTCGAATTCACATTTTGCCTTCTATGAATCCTGACGGTTTCGAAATGTCCTATGAAGGCAATTGTACTGGTGTTCTTGGACGATATAATCGCAATGGTGTAGATCTCAATCGTAATTTCCCCGATCAGTATATTCCAGTGAAAAATCTATCCCATCCATTACAGCCAGAAACAATTGCTGTCATGCAATGGATACAAAGTTTACCATTTGTTTTATCAGCTAATCTTCACGGTGGAACGGTTGTTACTGTCTATCCTTATGATAATCTACCATCCAATTATACCGATCGAACCACGTATAATCGATGTCCTGATGATGAACTCTATCGTACCATTAGCAAAATTTATTCCTATGCGCATCCTACCATGCATATCGGCATGCCCAACTGCACTGTGAATGATACCGAGTATTTCAAAGACGGCATTATTAATGGCGCCGCATGGTATGCTATTCAAGGAAGCATGCAAGATTATAATTACTTGCAATCCAATTGCTTTGAAACCACGATCGAAGTATCGTGTTGCAAATATCCAACTAGTGACCAATTACCTCAATTTTGGCAGCGTAATCAAAAATCATTGATTCAATATATTAAAGCAGTTCATATGGGAGTCAAAGGCTTTGTCCTTGATTCTCAAGGCAAGCCAATTTCCAATGCTACCATTACCGTCCGTGGCAACTCTCATACAGTCATCTCGGCTAAAGATGGCGATTATTGGAGGCTGTTAGTGCAAGGAAAGCATACTATCGATGTGACTGCTTCTGGCTATGTTAAAACTACTCAATTAATTGAACTTTCCAGTAATAGCGAGGTGACAGTCGTCAATTTTACTCTACAAGCCGTCACAGCAACACAAGCAACTGTTCCAGTGACTGCTTCAACTGGACAGGGTTTTACCATCCAGTCCAATCTCTATCTTATAGCTTTACTTTTGACCTCTTTAGTCGGTTTTATTTTCTAGTTTAGTGCCATTGCTTCCGAGTAGCCTGCTAGTAGAATGACTCACTTTGCATTGTAGTTAATCTCTTGCTATTTTCCTTCTCTTGATTTTCAGTCATTGGTTAAGTAAAAATGGAATGTATAAATTGCGTTGAAAAAATGTTTGTCTTAATTGTACTGTAGTTGGATTCAATTCCGTGCTAATTTCTCATCTCTATGAGTTTTCTTAGTGTATCCTTCTACACAGGTTCATTTTATTTAATTAAGTTGTTATTCTTGCTGGTGTCAAGAACTACTGATGACTGTTGATCTTCTACTTAAATATAATGAAATTGATCCCATTTCTTCTTATTGCCTTCGCTTTTAATTTATCATGTTAAACTTCTTGACCTAATGGCGTCAATCATCTGACGGCAATGAGTCAGCTCTACTCAGGCACTTTAGGTGATGCACTTTTTCATCGATTGTTCGTTATCCTTATGGTTTTAAGCGTAGTTTAACTCTTTATGTAGGAAATTCTACTTCTCTACTTGATAAGCGTAGATAGATTAGTTATGTCGTATTTAATTGAACTACAAAACCTCCTTTAGTGATAGCTTTAGGCATTTTCTTGCTTCTGGCGATTACACTGTCATGATGTCCTTCTGCGAGTATCATAGTGCTGTTTCTGCTCATTTGTCATCATCCATGATCGGTTGTATACTTCTACCAGACGATTTTTTAAGCTAATAAAATTCGATAGCTATGACTTTATGCAAGTGGGAAATGTTTGTGAGAATTTTTGTGATTGATGGGGTAGTTTTCAAGCCTAGATAAACGACGCTGTCAGGGCTAGTAACGCAACTTATGAAGTAATCATTTATAGATAGATACTTCCGTATATTGGAGAATTTTTGAACTGAAAAAAAAATCGCTAGCTACGACGCAATGGATAGGGAAGTATCGAAGGAAAGTTTATCGGACGGCTAGTTTGAAAGACTAATTAAACTACTCGTAAGCTATCGCGATTAGCCAGTAATTAATTAAGGAGATGTGTAAAGAAATCTTTGATACTGGAGGATTTTTGAAGCTATGGTAACAAGAAACGATGGCAATAAACTCACTAGGAAAGAAAGGAAAAACCTGCCCAAAATCAGTATATGAGACGGCCAGTTTTGAAGCCTAAGAAAACTATTGCTATCATGATTGGCCAGTAGAGTGATCAGCTGAAGAAGATGGATTGATTATGACATACCAAGACTGCCATTTATGAAGAAGATTACTAGAACGGCAGACTAAATTGCTATCGGGTTTTTCTTTGCCTAGGTAGACTGACTTTAACAGATTTTGCTGAAATTTGATTTATTAATTATTTATACTTAAATTTTACCTTATACTGTCAATGAATAATCGAGGAGAATCGTTTATTTTAAATACTTTACGGAAATGAGCCACCCTAAGTATGTAAACTAGGATTAATCCAAGTTGAAAGCCATCCTTGAGAGAAAATATTTGTATTCATGCTTTTCTGTAGTAAAGGAAGTTTCTGCTTTAACTGCAAGTAGATTAAATATCCCAGTCTGGAAAGTCGTGCAAGAGATCAGCACAAGTAATGGATCCCCTCCCCTCCACTCGTGATACTTGCTTACTTGTGATATGTACTGTAGACTATTTCACTATGTTGTGCTACATTAATTACCTTCATTCGAAAAGAAGAGGAACGATTTTGGCAGACTAAAGGATTGATCAAAATTTTGAATGCCTTCATAGGAAGAACATTCTGAACACATGACCTACAGTAAAGCAAGTTACATTATGAACTAGACTAAATAGCCAGCTTTAAAAAGCTAATAAGACGTCCATACAATTTACAAATCCTGTATTGCCATTTGAAAAGAAAGAGAAATTAACTATTTAAGCAGTCGAACAAATTGATTAATTAATTGGGCCGCTTTCAACAGAAAAACATTTTATACTTTTGACGAACATCGGGTTTTCTTTTGCGTATGTAGAGTGCGATTGATTATAAACTAACTACTAAAAAAAATACCATGGATTAATCCAAACTTAAATTAAATGTAATCATTGGAAGAACATTTTGTATTTATGACCTCTTACTGTGAAGTATGTTATTTCTAGGGATTAACATTTTTAATAGCTACATTGCAGTTGACTAGATAGTCAGTCTGTAAAATCCATGCAAGGCAACTTCTTGAGTTACATTGCAATCACGATCAATACTACCCTTCAAAATGAAAACAAATCGCAACGGCAAATAAATAGATTATGGCTATCGAGTGCTTCCACTACGATCAAGCGCGCCTTTGATGCTATCATTGCAAGAATATCTTCATGAAATTAGTATTCATGACCCTGTACAGTTCAACACGTTTATTCTTTTATTTACAAGACAATAGTCTTTCGCTTTGCCCTTCCTTCCAGAAGTGCTATGATTAATGTTAATATTTGATCTGTGTATTTTTCTATCTAATTAATAACGAGATCATCATTCAATTGCTTTATGAAAATGATGGCGCTACCATCCCTGCTGCGCTCAATGAATAACTCATTGATGGTTAGCAATCACTTAAGTTACAATGAGAGGAGTGATTGAATTAAGTGAAAATAAATGCCAATTGAATACTCTACTTTTTCTTGACAGCCAAATCACTATTGTCTCTAGCTGAAAAAAATAAAAACTGCAACAAGACTGGTTTTGATTAAGATCTTCTCTACGAGTAGACGCAATCCTATGGCGCTCAAAAGGAACGATTTTATGGCCATTTCCCAAGCAAACGATTGATATACAGCTCTACATAAAATTATATACAAATAATGCATGATAATCATGAATTGTTCATCACTTTTTAAATATCTCCACTCCTTCATCAAGACATCAACATTAGGTAAACAGCTGATAATTTGGACTTTATTCGAACGGACTATCCATCGAGCTAATAAGCTACACATGATGAAAACGTTTTCTCCTTCAATAACGCATGATTAGCTCATTAGTGAACACAATCAGTAAAATTGATCTTATTATGAAAATTATTCCATGCGTTATTCTACTCAAGTATTTGGCTAGGCATGATGATGACTCAATGTGATAATTGGTATCCAAAATAAACAATTTCAATTGCTAGAGTAGGGTAAATAACAACAGAAAGAAAACATCGGCGAGATGGATTACTTTCAGCGATGACTCGTGGCCATGTTGATTCAATATGAAATAAGTCCATTTTTTTCCCTACTATTCGTTAAATTAATTGTAGAATAGCGCCTTGGTTTGCATTAATAATGAGTCGGTAGACTAGGCCAATGTCTTTCAGATCATGTTTATATTGCCTATGGATGAATACCGCTAATTAGGCTTAGTATTTTTTAATATTTGGATTGATCCCACTATTAAAATAAAAGAGGACTGAGAAAAAAACGTACAAAAATTGCTGCATTAAGGAAACTATAATGATATGATATGTTCAGTATTGTAGAAGTAAGTAATCATAATTTAACAATTGTAGGTACACGTAAATTAGATGACTTTATAATATTTAATATTAATATATAGTGGTCTGTAACACGTAATATTTCAAGCTAAGAAGGTTTCGTCATTCGCTCTGGCCTTGACTAGAAGCTGTAAATGAATGAGTAAAGTCGAACATAGTGATTATGAAATCAATGCGGTTTTTAAAAGCAGCGATATATCATTAAATTACTACGACAGGGATTAAGAAATTCAAAAACTGCTTACATATACTCGTATAAAGAAAAAGAGAATGCAAGCAAATAAGTTTTGGCACAGATACTAGCCCTCTTTTTCAAGTTTAATAGGGGTTCGCCAACTGCTATAGCTAGGATTAGAAACTGTGAATTGAGGAGCAGTTGAGAATAATAATTAGGAAATCAACATGAGTTACTAAATGTGACATTAGATCAGTAAATTTAAAACAGGAATTGAGTGTTGCAATAATTGCTCAGACGGAGGAAATAATAATTAATAAGAGAATGCTAGTAAATCAGTTTGCGTGAATATAAACCACAAGGTGTTTGTTTCAAATTTAAATTTTCATAACCTGCTATGACTCGGGTTAGAAAATGTAGCGATATGAGCAAAATAGGGGATAATAATTGAGAAATCATCACAGTTTTTGAAAGTTGCACCAGATCAGTAAAATCGCTACATCAGCGACTAATTAATATAAAAATTACTTAGATGAAGAAGATGACAATCAACGAATAGAAGGGCATAAATTTTGGCATGGATACCAGCTCTCTATAGCAGGTTTAAATCAAAAAGGCTTCGCTATCTACCATAGCTAGGATTAGAAACTATGAATAAATAAGCAAAGTTAAGGGTAACTCTTAGAAAAATCAGTGCGGCTTTTTTATATTTCACTAGACCAGAAAAATTACTGCCATAGAAAGGAGTGACGCAAAAATTAATTAGATGAAGGAATTAGTGATCAGAGGATGGAATCAAACAGATTTTAGTATAAACGTTAACTCTCTATTTCAAGTTTTATATGGGTTTCGTCGTCATCTGCAGTCGGTTTGGATTAGAAATGAGAAATCAGTGAGCTACGTCGAGGGTAATAATGACGAAATTAGTGTGGCTTGAGTGTAGAAAAGGCTAACTTTTCAATTTCATTCATAGTGTAGTAATTGGTAATTTAATATCGTCTAATAATGATGCTAAATATTTTAAATCTATTTAACTAGCTTAATCTATTAGCATTATGCTATAACATAATTTGTAGACAAAACAGTCATTTTTCCAATCACATAAGAAATGGCAATTTTTTTGACTCCATTTAGCACTAAATCCGCAAATTTACTGCAGTTGATGAGAGTACAAACGGAGCCTATTTTGACTAATGTTTGAAATATTGCCACTAGTAATAGACTCCGAAAAAGACCAAATTGGAAGTTTTTCCCGTCATGGTTCACTAAATGTGAACAATAAAAATAGTTTAAAATATACATACATTAGGTATTGAAAGGTTTATAACAGAATTTCGCCCTGTAGCAATATTCCATCAATTATAATAGATTACTGATCGTTTAAAAAATCAAGTAAAATTGGCAGTGGTAGCTCTGAATTTTATTCAGTATAATATATTGTGCAGTATATGTTCTCGTTCATTTGAACGAGAACTCAACTAGTAATAATAATGCACCTTTAGTATAAATTATCACTTTTAATAATCTTACTCTATATTCCAAATATTACATGATGAAAAGTAGCCATTGCAATAAGCTTATTATTATCGATATCAAGAGTGATCAATATCATCTTAATAATGCTAGCTGACTATCCATCTTAAACGTTTCTTGAGGAAAGATAACTATTGCATTGCTTTGGTTGATATTGATAAAAGAAATGGCCAGCATTACTTATATCTTAATCACGTAGATTTACCATAAAATTTCAACGTGACTTAATAAAGGTAGCCATTGCATAAAATACTTCTACACTAGATGGGACTTGAAATTGATTCTAATTAGTTTTAAAGAAAACTATCTAGCATCTAATATAGGTGCAGAGTGCTTCTCTAATAATTTTTCCTAACATGCTGAGATTTTTTACTTTTACTACCGTGGTATCACATTCTCTCCATTGATTTAGTTATTCTTTCGGTAATTTTCACTTTTGACATACAACAGTTTAGATACAATTTTGAAATAAACCCGGCATTACGATCAAAAGTTACGAAACGAGAAGTTATACAATATTTAACAAGTAAGAGAAGTATTTGGATCGCTTGATTTTGGATCCATTTTGTCTTTATAGAATATACGTATGCTGTAGCATAACGTATAAAATGAGTTATTAATCAATCTCACTTTAACGTGTGCGTATTTTACAACTAAATCTCATCGAAAATAAATAAATAGGCTTAAAGTTATCCAATATTTTAATAAAGTACGAAAAACATTGCGACCGATTTGATTTCAGATATGTTTTATCTTATTGCAATATATGAAACATAAGGTGTAAGTTGCTTGGGATTCGGATGATTCTAGACTTAACCGTCCAGTTACTAGATGTAGATTACTAAATAGACTGGTATTGAAAACAAATGGATGCTCGAAATTATCCAATATTTTAACAAAGTACGAACAGTATTACTACCGATCTGATTTTGGATATGCTTTGTCTTGTTATAACGTAGGTAACTAATATAAGGCGCATTGAGTTAGAATAATTCTAGACTTAATAGTCCGGTCACTAGAGGTAGATCATTGAAATATACTGGTATTAAAACAAAAAGTTGTTGTACGGCACTACATGAAATAGAAGTAATTTCTCAATTTTGACTTCAATTACTATCATTTAAAGATTCCACTGTATAATGCTCTCAGATGAAATCATAAATGACCATCTGGCAATGGTAGTTAGCTGGAAGAGAAACCACCTCGAAAATACCGCGGTATCTTTAAAACTGTCATACTGCTTTTAAGTTAGTATCTTGTCTACGCTGCATAAGATTGCAAGTACGATCTATGAACTAGCAAATCTCTTGAGAGGGTTGAGCAAATGAGTAACTTCTAATCCTATTAGCTAATATGTATACATGACAGACAATAATCATTATTTTAATTAATCTGTATTGATCTGCAATAGGTTCCAATACGACACCATATACGAATATCTTGGAACTAGTTAAGATTGCGTAAAAATATCTAATATTGAAGCGTTTCCAGGATTTAGGTTAGCATTAAATTATCGCGTCTGATCGTTGTAAATTATCTTCAGGTTAAGTGAAGGCTTAGTGTATTTTTTCCTTCCTACTGCTCAAAATAAACTCTATATGCTATAACAGAATTAACATTACGAAAATCTATATTTCACTTATTATTTAAATTAATCAAGCTTCTCAATCCACATATACCACGAAAGAATTCGTGATAATTAGACTGCCTTACTCATTGAAAAACTGCAAGTATCTAACAAATTGTACAAGTCTATTCGTCGACTTTATAGGAGATTGATCTTTAAATTAATGCGTGACTGAGTTGAATAGTTACAATAACCTAATTAAGAATATGACGTTAATAAATCTATTATACGTTCGTAAGATGGTTATGAATGACAGAACTTATAATAGAATTGAAATCCTAATTAAAATTAATAAAAGTTCTCTTATCATCTATGGGCGGCTATGATTAAATTATACAAAAATATATAAGAAACGAAGGCAATAAAATTTGTCGTATACATTATAAGATACAATAATCCTTTATTGATCTAGAAGAGCCACTCTACGCGTATATCTATCGCAGAAACTGATTTCCGATTCAATTTAGAATAGATAGGAAATAAGATCACGTCTCGTATTATTTAAGTTGATAATATTGTACATTATTAAAAATATTTTTAATTATTAATAAATATCATTCAATTTCTTTATTATAATTCTTTTATAGATTATCCTATTACAGGTTAATTTTTACTTTATAGGATTGACAGAACTCGATAATAAACGCGTTTTGACAATCAAGCATTTAGTAGGATGATGGAGGATCATTGAAGATTGAACGCAATGATACAATATTAATGGATATTAAATAGAATATTAATCATTCTAGATGGTTACTAAATTTTGTAGATATTCGCAGTAGAAATTTAAGAATTGGATGTAGGCGAAGGCGATCGTATGGCTGGTGAACGAGAACGAGAGCGAGAACGAGAATGCGATGATAATCGTTTAGAAACTGAACCTGACCTATCACTACGACCTCGATCTGGAGGCGATAGGATATTTCTAATTTTATCTTCTTGTACCTTTTGCTTTAAATTTTCTGCCTTTTGTTGAAAGCGATCTCCTTCCTTTGCAGTATTTGCTCCCAGTACTAATTCACTGTAATATACATTCATTGGTGCAAAGTGAATCAATATTAAAATTTTATCTGAATCAAATTTTATGATATAAATCCATATCAATTTTAAAGTATTCTATAGTGTTTCCTTCGTACCTAAAGTTAATTTCTCCATCACCATCCTTATCCAATTCATCTAATAATTGCTCAAGTTCTTCTTCTCGTAATGGCACATTTGTTCTCTATTAATAATATTTTAATATTATTTCATTATATTATGCTATTTGACAAAGTGAAGAAAAAGGAATGACTACCAAGCTTGAACAAGTCCATGTATGGCACAAGTATTTCAGCTAATGTTAAAATTTTACTGCCATAAATTAGCAACTATTCCGTTATACTGTACATATACAATTGTGAAGAGTGCTAAACTATATCAGCAGTATAAGGTACATGATCCTATATCATAACTAGTGAATAAAGAATGCACATGTTGGATTACAGCCTTACCCTAATTCCAGTTCTAAATTCGTCTCTTGTAATACTCATACTTTTATCTTTATCGAGTGCAAAAAAGAAATCGATTAATCTCATCTTCTGATCTGTAATATATTCACGAAGTATTTGCATAGGGCGTCGTTTAGGTTGGCCTTTTCTTCCTAACTGCGCACCACCACCGCCATAGATAAATTTAAGATCTGGATGAGTTTCTTTCATGCTTTTCATTACTTCTTCGCAGTGCTCATCGACTTGAACATTCTATGGGATAACAAAATACATATGCTAAGAATAGACGTAAAAGATATATCGATAAATTCTATAAATAATTAATTTGTCTATTTAGGGTCAAAGTTGAAGCAATGCTATTCTATAGGTTATACTAACAAATAATTGGATTTCTCGCAGAGCTGAGCCGAGGTTCATCTTTATAAAAGTTAATACTGGAAAACATTCAATTGGATTGTAACTGATCTGTAGATAGAGCATAAAATGAAATTTATCGAGTGAGCAATTCAGTAATTTTTCGTGTCATTCTATCTTACGATGACCGTAGAGATGCTATTGCATATTCACATTTAATTTACGGATCGTTTACTATCATTAGAAAAATATCAAGGACTAACTTTTAGTATTTCTAAAGTCTCATTTACGGCTAATCCTTCTGCAAGTCCTACTATACCCGGTGTGAAGATTCGATTATTGCTATAATTATGATAATAAAAGAAATTTTCAACCCATTTATGACATTCTAAAGAATAGACAGTATACTATAGAATAGAACATAAAATTGTATCTTTACCTTAGATCGAGTTCTAGCAACACGTTATTGTGTTTCAAGGCATCACCCATAGCAATTGCACCTTCGTCTGCAAATCCATTCCACGATAAATCCAACTTCTTCAGTGATACATTATTCTAAAAATAACGAAACCGTCGAACAAAATAAGCGAAATCAATTTTCGTACACTAAAGTATTAATTAAAGCATACTACGAAAAAATATTAATAAAATTAGAGTTATCTAGTTTTCAAAATTAATGAAATTGCAAAGAACCTTTAAACTGACTGCAATAGCAATAGCGCCCGTTCTACGAAATGCGTTCCAACTTAGATCAAGATTTTCAATTGAAGAATTAAAACCAATAGCAGGCCCTAAAGTTGTTCCAGCCTTTTCATCAAATTTGTTTTTACTTAGATTGAATGTGATTAATCTTGTATTCGCCTTAAAAGTTCACAAAGATGATAGCTATTAAAATGCTGTTAAATTTAGTATCCAACATACACTATATTCACTCTAATATTCGTAATCGATATTACTGGCAATGTATTATTGATACTACTAAGTAGCAGTAAAGCTTTAAGAATAATAAGGTAATAAGTCAATGACGTGAAATAATAAAATCTAAAAGTATAAATTACCCTGAATGCATCAGCAAACTCTGAAGCAAGTTGCAGATCGAATTCGTTGTTGCTTATGTTAAGGTCTAATAAAGTCGCATTTTGTTGTAACATTTCTGCTATAGCTAATCCACTTTTATAACTTAAACGGTTACCAGCCATATTCTAGTTAAGCAAAAATAATTACTCCGTTAAGCCTATCACGATGCTATTAGTGAAGCAGTATGAAAATTGCATGTGAATTAGCTAAAGGCTTACTTATTCTATACTTACTAAATGTGTTAAGTAGCAGTTTTCTTTCATCATCTCAGCAATTGCACAACCACCTTCATCTCCAATCCAATTGTCGGCGAGATTAACTTTAAGTATACTAGTGTTAGACTATAGAATAGGGATCAAAGTAGTAATTTATTAGCTCGAATAAAAAAAGTAATCGAAACTTCATTTATAACTCTTGATTTATGATTCTATATTAATTGCGTATATCTGATGACAAACCACTAGAGTTATGGCTATCGCCTTTGCTCCTGCAGCACCTAAGCCATGATGCTTTAGATCAACTTCTGTCAAGTGTAAATTTCTACTAAAGAAGGAGACTGGCGTCACTTTCATTAGACGGCATGCTTCAATATAAGTTTTTCTCCCTGTATCATCATAATTGCCTTTCGATTCTAGGTTTAAGGAAATAAAAAACTTATTGGTGACTTAGCCAGTCAATATGATGGTAAACAAAATGTTAAGTAATTTTATCCTTGGACAGGAAATCCCCAAATTTAGATACTGTATTGATCGTATTCATAGTGAAAAAAGGATCAGTGGCCGTGTTAATAAAGTTTTAGATTAATTGTTATGATTATGCTTCGACTTTTAAGCCCATAAAGACATACATTCGATTAAACCCGACATGTTACTAAAATTTGCTTCCTTACATAGGGCAAGTCTCATATTAATAATACCTTATACGAATATGCGCGATCATCTTTATCAATAGACGTACCTTCTACTTCTAAATCAGTTTCCCATCCAGAATCATCGATATCAAGTGAATCGTCATCATCTTCTACAGCAAGATGGGCTTCAACATCGTGTTCGTCATCCGTGGATTCATTAAAATTCTGTTTCATTGAAAATACATCAAATACGTCAATAACACCACTTGTGTTTAATTACATTGAATGCCAATGACAATTTATATTTTGAAGTACAGTACTAGTATCTTGAAAATATTCACTAACAACACTAATCATCGCTTTTTGCAGCATATTATAATAAGCGCAGTCAAAGTTACCAGCTAATTCAATAGCCTTTCGTTTTTCATGACTGAAAATGAGTTCAACGAATAATATTCCGAAAGACACGATAGGAAAATAATCAAACTATATCGTCAAGTTTCACTTTTTAAAAGTACACGCTCACTTTTGATTGCCGACCAGACGGGCTATCTTCTTCATTTGATATTTGTAAATGTGTAGTGCGAAAGCTATGTAGTGAAGATTTCGCCGACATCTTGACACCAAGTAATTAATTATAACTGCTGTTGTTGTCATGGCAACAAAGGTCATTCGCATATGCACTGTTTATCAGGTTATTGGATTTATATGAAAGCGCAAGACTGGTTTAAATTAATTATCTTTTAATTCAACTTAAGTACGGAGGCGGTATGACTTATTATATTCCTGTCGATGCTAAAAACATGATAACGAAGACAGTTTTCACAAGAATACACGTACTGTATAATGCAACCATTATATCGTGTTGAGTAATTCAAGAAAGATATAATTAAATATTATTTTTATTGATTTAACAATGGTACCGCTACATAAATGGTCGATAGAACTGAAGACATCTTGTCTTGTACTAGTTTATTTGATCATTTGATCGTGTAATATTATAATACAATAATACGATTATAGCAATTATTAATATCATTACTACGCCATAACAACTTTATACAAATGCAATATATCTCATGTAAAAAATGAAATAGATAAATAAAAGTCTTACATTCATATTTCTATAGCTACTAGTAGTATTCACATATTAGATAAGATTATCTAGCGTGGACAAAACAAGAGTAGCAAATTTCGTACTCGCTATGACTTTATCTCTTCGATAGAGAAATGTGGTATAACTCTGCATAGTAGAACTATAAGAATCCTAAGAATAAAACTAAATAAAAATCAGTTCTATACATTTTATTCAACGTTATCCTCGACGATCATGAAGATACTGGGATCCACAAAAAATCCACGAAAGAAAGTCTATTACACGTCTTCCTCGGAATCTGTATCCATTACTAAAATATCGCCGACCTATAAAATTCATTATAAAGTGGCTTTATTATCAATCATTTGACAGTAACTACTTTAAGAATTCAGAACGCGTAAACATATCATGCCTTATCGGTAGGATTCGGAATAGAGGTAACTGATCCAGCGTAGAATACAGATTTTATCTACAAAGTTAAAGACGATATGCAATATAGCAATACAATTATATTGTTATCAATTTACAACATTTTGCAATAAATGAGGTTCAGGCAATGTTCAGTTTACAACCTTTTTATGAGGTGGTGTTCCAGGGATAAATGCATCACCATCGGAATCTACATCTTTTCATGGTCATAAGCACATTGCAAAAAATGTAAACGTAAAGATGTGGTAATAGTTTTGTCAGTTATAGATTACATCATTAAGACTGGCTCACCTTCTTCTTCATTGCTTTTCTGAGTTATCTGAGCTAAGTGTGCAGATGAACTGATAAAGAATTAAGACATGAGTATTTTTCTAGTTTTTGAATTGTAAGGGTCTAGTGGAAAATTTAGTAGCCGGGTACGTCTCTTTTTACCGTTTATCCTGCGTCGCTGAATCATCTTCAAGATTTGATTTTTCTAAGATAGAGTCTTCGATAATGTGACAATGGGAATCGTCTAGGTTGGTTGTCTATGATTTAAGATTAATAGTCCAAGCAATATAAATAATGTGTCGTTCATTGCCGTACAAAATCTGTACTGCTACCTACATTTTGATGAAAAGCATTGCTCCTTTGCGATGGGGTATCGGTATCAACTAAGCTAGCCAATACGAAATCAGCTGTAAATGTATTCTCTTTCGCGATATGAAACATGATTGGCCTACCGTGTATTACAAATCATTAGCTATAGCCTCTATTTACATCATTATCAGCATAGTAAGAACAAGAATTATCGCTATCTATTGCCTAGAAAAGTAACTCATACTTTCCAGCCGATTCAAAGTGCATGGAAATAGGCTGGCCGGTATATTCGCCAAAACTAACAATGGCCTTTTGGAATATTAAAATACATCGGTACGATTACGATAGTTATATTCGATATTAAAGATAACATTTATTTTAATTCATTGTAATATATATGGAGATAATATCTCATCTAATACATCTCTTGCAAGATCTTACACGGAATTCTTTTAGGCAGAAAGTAATGTCACCTTCCGTCTTGACATCGTAAGATAAGAATTCATGGGTAGCCAGATTCATTTCTGTATATAGCATTTTAATTAATTCTACGCAGGGAAATAATTAGTAACAAAAATTTCACTGCTTGGAACATACTTTCATAGCTCATTACTAATAACCAATGTAAAGGAATATAAAGTACCTGCTTGATCTTCAACATAGTTCTTAATGATAATATTTTCTTTCGTAGCAACAAGTGTAATTTCTTCTTGCGAAGCGTGGAAGTTACATATAGTATTGCTGAATATCCTTTTGTGATTAAGTCATAGTTAATCCGTTATTGAACTGAAATACTCGCTAAAAATTTGTTGGATTTAACTATCAACTGGATTATCAATTCTTATATTTATGAATAGGTCATACTTGGGCAGCGAAACGATTGCATTCGGGCAGTCGTCTTTTGTAAACATTGCTTCCAAGCTTTCGCAATCTTGTAAAAGGAGATCGAAAGCTTTTCTTATTCCTAGGTACAGGTTAATAAAAGTTATGAAATAATATCAATCGTAGTGTTTAGTAATAAAAGTATTACACCGCAGTCCTATCTTGTAACTAACCGAAACGACATTCTAGTAAAAATTTTAGACGATTTTCATTTCCATCTAGAGTAATCGAGCAGCTGTTTACATTTTTATCCGTACTTGATGATCTGAAGATATTCAGGCAAGGCTATTTTCGTTGTACGGTCAACAAAGAAATCAACATGTCAGTTTTTATTACCGAATTGTCTTGTGTGCAGTGCTTCAGCATGACTAACGATATATTAATTTAGTGCATTTACCTTCATATTGATTTTGCACTTTAAAATGCTGTCACTGCCACCAGAGTCTGATTCTCGAACGCGAAAAGTTGAAAAGAAGCGCGATTTGAATTCCATTCGGGAATAAGCGGAACGGGATGAGTTTACTGTTCGTAAATCGATCTGCAAGAGATCATTGTTTGGTTTTACTCATTTTGCCACGGTACCACTATTATTGTCAAAGTATTTTTATAAATAAATAAATTTACATACGCCATTTTCATTAATCTGGACATAGAGTTCGTCTCCAACTTTAGATAGACATTGAATAGCTTTACCAAAAACTACATGATAAGAATTGCTCTTTAGATTACAGAACATTGTTAAAATCTGAGTATTGTACGTATGATTTATCTATCTTGCATACTGCGCGGGCTTTACTGCTCGCTCGCACACGTATTGAAGTCACTGATTGATCATTTGCATAATGACCGTAAAAATATTCCTGTGTAAGAAATGGGGTAACAGCTAACACTAATCTATGATAACTTACATATCAGTAATACCGTATATAACAGAACTGTTGCTGCTGTTGTGCATCTAATTCATTCAATACCGTACTGTGCAAGTTGATTGATTATATATTGGACTAAGGCAGCACAATTTCGTGTTTGGGGGAAAGATAATATTTCTCACCCTTAACTGATTTTCCAGGGATAACCGCAATAGCGGAGAATGCCATAGTATTCGACATTGTGCCTGCAGTTGGAGATATGAATGGGACAGCGATCAGTTTACTCAGATATCAATTACTGTACTTATCAGTGAAATAAAGTTCATTTTCACACACCTCTACACAAATATCAACACAAGTAGTTGCTTCTTGGCCTTTTAATCCGTCTATTAAGAACGTCTCTACAAATTTACTCCACCATCATGGTCGCCATATACGCCGAAAAACTTGCCAATCACTGTGGATTATATCTTTCAAGCCAGCCAATGTTAGAAGTGGCTAGAATACAATTCGAGTCAGTGACTGAATTTGGTAGGCAATGGCAGAATTTCAAGGGCAATCATTCACAGTGAAATGACCTAGAATAGAGTGGCAGTCTAAGCTTAACTATTGCTATAAAATATGCTAGAACTGAATGATATCCTAAAGTAAGCTTGAATTGGTTATGAAATAAACTGGAATTGAATGAAGGTCTAACCTTGAATTTGTTACGAAATGAGCTGAATTGACTGGCAGTCTATGCTTGAATTTGCGATGAAATGGGCACAGTGAAATGGCCGAGAATAAAATGATAGTCTGAAATTGAATTTTGCTATAAAATACGCTAGAATTGAATGACAACCCAAGGTGAGTTTGAATTAGCTATGAAATTGACTGGAATTGAATGATAGTCTAACCTTGAATTGGCTACGAAATAGGCTGGATTGATTGGCAGTCTATGCTTGAACTTGTAGTGAAATGGACTGGAATGGAATGGCAATGAACTAGGCTGGAATTGAATGGCAGTCAGTACTTGAAATTGCAGTGAAATGGGCTGGATTGGAATAGCGGTCGATGCTTGAATTGGCTATGAAATGGACTGGAGTGGAATAGCAGTCTAAGCTTGAATTTGCGGCCAATGGCGATCACTGCCGGTCAAGCTGAAATGGAAAGTAAGAAGTTTGTGGTTACTATGGATATGAAATGACCGATCATGTTCGTTCTTGCATACCGCAACCTGAGGCTGCAAGGCAAACGAAATACAGTACAGTATAGTACCGGTACTGGTCTACTGTCTAGTGGTAGTTAATACCGTACAGTACAGCACTGTCATGGAGCTGCAGATATCGTACTGTACTGTACACTGTACACTGTACAGTTCGTGGTTGGAGTACTGTACTGTACCAGTACTTCAGCATTCAACGGATTGCTTTGACGTTCAAAATGGCTGGAAGCGATATTCAAGTTGGTGAGGAGAAGCACAATCATGCTGTCAGAGGAAGACGGAAATCGGGACGCGTTTGGAAAGAGCAACATGCCAGGTAGAATACTTCGTTAATCTTGATGTGAATTTGAACTTTATTGGGAAAGGAGACGGTACATTAGGTAGCATAGCACTTGAGCAGCTCAAGCTTGTAAGATGCACTTTACTACTGGAAGTGTGCAGCGGATTTTTACCTGGACGATATGGGGATTACATGTAATAGAATCCGATGTTGGTATAGGGATGGAAAGAAGATTGCATGACGGTCAATTTCTAAATAATTTGTGGCAATGTAGAGATAGAATTTAGTATTGTACTCGTAGACTTGATGCAAAGTGATATTATAACAGGTAGTGCACAGATACTAGTACGAAAGCGATGCATTTTTCATCTGTGTGATAGTAGTATAAAGATGGAGACAACATTTCCTCTCGATCTGTTCCTAAAGAATAGGTCGTAGTGTAGAGATAGGGTTTAGTCTCGTGTAGATTTGATGTAAAGTGGCCTACTGTACGTGATAGCTTCGTTGCTCGCCATACCTTTAAAATGGATAGCTTAGAGTAAGAGGGATGGAAGGGAGTACTGGATAACTCAAATTTGAGCGCATACTCATTATACGATAAAATCTCAACAGGAGCAACGCAAAAATGAATGTCAAGCCCTTGCGTTCATCCTGGAAGGCGAAAATGAATAAGAAATTAACTAACCAATCCATTAAAGATTTTGAGAGAGAGCTTAAAGATACCGACCGAAAAGCAAAGGAAGTAAGTTCATGAACTAGTAACTGACATTTAAATCATTCCAATGTAACAGCTATATGATTGATAAAGCTCGTTAGCGTCATAAGCTAATTAAATCAATCGTTCCTCTGGCAAAATTTTCTGATTGATTATATTTGTCATCCAATATCTGGATTTCAAATCAATTCCCTCCAGCATTGAACTGAAACCATTCAACAGGAATCCTAGCTATTCTCTCAGTTTATCTTGCGTAGTGATCAGAATTTTAGTGTGGCAGCTAGCTGCTCTTTACAAGTAATCGCTATCATAAGCTACATACGTATATGTTATCAGTTACTATCGTTTGCGGATGCATATAAGAAACTGGGAACCAATCTTTTGAATATATAGTATGGAAATATATATATATATATACTGTGCGTGTATATAGCTACTAGTGGTCTATTTCTGGTACAGCGTATCAGTTCATATCAGTACAGACTCCTCAAACCTTAGCTATTTAATACATTCCAAATATAACAGAGGCAGTCATTTTGCTGTCCAGTTGGTCGAGATGAATACTACGTTGAATAGACAGTAGTCACGACTATGATAACTACGGAACATATTCTAATCTAGGAGAAAAGACTAATCATGGAGGCCAGGAAAAAGCTCAAGGAAGAAAATGCTAGAAAGGCAGAAATCGTGCAAGTGGTAAATAGACTATATTTTGTAAAATTTACAGCAACTATATCCATCGTTTTGCAATACTGTAGATAATTCATTATCACAGAAATACTATAAATTATGTCATTGCTTGAAAGAATGTGATATGTATCTTATAAAGTAACCTTTATTTCATTGAATAATAGATTACTAAATCCAGCACACTGAAGAAAATGAAGAAAAAACATTTAAAAACTATCAGAATGGGATAAATAGATATTTTACTATTAGAATAACATACGATTTACTTAATCAGTGCAATGTACATAACAGTGTAAAGCACCCTGATTATCCGTTATTGTTACGATTGGGCAACAATGTCTTTGGATATTTATATAAAGTATGTGAAAATTGATGAGGATTTTTTAGATATTATATACAATTGTAAAAGATAATAGTATGACAATCATGGCAGTCAATATAATACGTTTTTATAAGACTCATTCCTTATCATGGCTGTCGTAATGCTCCACTAACTTTGAATAAACCACATGTGATACACCTGTAATTAGTGTTTGATTTAAAAATTCTAATACTAATTGCACGATAGGCCATTTTGCATCGCTGATATCATGATTACCGTTGGCCATCCATGTTTGCAACAATACAATCATTTCTATCGGGAAAATTTTGATGATATCTCTCGCTGGAGGGAGATCATCGATGCAATGAATATGCCTAGATTTAAAACTATCAACAACGCCATTTACATCTGGTTGCATAGTATGAAATACTTTGCCTATCCATTCACAATAGGACTGTAGAGCTGACTTTTGGTCATTTTTGTTCACAATATTGTTAGCATAATCAATCATTACCTTCCAAGGAATTTCTTCCCACTTTTGCTGATAGAATAATACTAAGGTAGCAACGAGAACTTTCTCTAGTGTATTCATTGCTATGCTAGGGATAGAGAGGTTTAACTTAGAGCATATATCTTTAACGATAGCGTCAATAAATGATGTTATATTATCAGGACGTGTATAACTTGCTTCAACATTACTATTCCGAATTGGACTGGAGCCAATCTGATCAGCTGGTATGAGTTGGACATGTAGATCTTGAGTCAGAGATAGATCATGCTCTCTAGCCAGCCATGTATCCTGTAAACTTATTAATATAGATTTTTGACAACTTCTGGACAAGAGTTCGAAGGCTGCTTTAAAGACACCTTGAATACTATAAAACCATACACCATTGGAGGTCCCACGGATGCCTTTGATGCTTATATTATCCATGGTTAACTTAGTTGCTAGACCCTCTTTTGCATAATTTGAATGAACTCGAGGTAAATTCTCTGTTCTGATGCTGGATGATTTTAATACATCAGCACCCAAGTATAATGGAATACATTGGCTGTCTTCTATCAACATCGTACTTACATATTGATATTTTATCAAGTAGATTACGCGAAGCTGCAGAGTACCTACATCGATTGTTGCTAAACTAATTCTATTCATAGCAGAGCGTTCAATGTCTGCTAGGGAATGAGTAAAAATTTGTAACTCTTTCTCTTCCAGATGTGCCACTATTGGTCAGTCGGTCTCGCCTTGAATCTTCAATATACAGTACACTATGCAGCACGGGCGTGGGTATACATAACTTACTCTCGAATTAATTCTTACAAGGCTTGTAGGGCCTTGTAGATATTATTAAGTGCAACAACTTTCAACTATGCTTATCATTATTCCATCCAGTTAGCAATAGCCTCGCTCTCTAGCAATCTACAACCTGTATTTTCTATAGAATTTGGACTTCTAAACTACAGCACAGTAGTGTTTTGAATTAACCTATCGTCGATGTTGATTGATTCAAAGCTCACTGTATAGTCGTCGAGAATCCAAAGTCAGTAAAAGAACAAGCAGCAATTGTCAATTTGTCACTGCAGTTATTAACAATTATCTAACATGCAGTACTCGATTTACTGCAGAAGTCCATCCTTCTGGACTGCTGTACACAGGGACTAGTCTGGAGAACGGTTCGGTTCGGTTCAATACCTTTACGATCTACTATATATCAGGGACTAAAAGGAGAGACGGCGTAATACCGTACTGTACTGTACTGTACGCTAATGCCACAAGCACTTGCGCAGTTGGAGGTCCCTAACTGATTAGAGTCTCTGTCTGTTTACTGTGTTCAGGGCCCCCACTTTACCTTTCTAATACGCTCGGTTTCCTAGACAATCATGGCGAGACTAGCGGTCGTAGGCCTTAAGGAGCTTTTACAAGTTATTGCAGAGAACAAGAGCCGTTACACGACAATTTTTGTCAAATATTACGGAGATTATGATGATCATGGCCTTAGTTGGTGTCCAGATTGTGTAAAAGGTAAGTTACATGCTAATACTGGAGGATCGAAGCTTTTGCAGGCATGTTACAGTGAATGACAGTATTCTTAACATGTTCTAGTCAAATAGATCGTGGCTTGGTTGAAATATTGCTCTCCACTCAAATTGAACTCTGTGTACGATAATTAGATTAAACTATTAGTCACATTGCTATAGGAAGTCGTTGCTATTCTATCGCTCCACAGTAAGCTTTACTTTAAGTATATAAATGATATTTTACAGAACTAATTAGCTAATTATCTTACTCGAAATACTGCACTCTCTTACTATTCTTCTCCATCCAAAGTCATACTAATAACTCACTAATAGCACTCATTTTTGAGTAGGACAGAGATTTAGTAGTCCTTGACTGTACGTATCATAGTGCAAACGCATTCAGTAGCTTTATCTTATTGATGAATTGAACTTCATTACATGATCAGTTAAAAACGTATTTCGACAAAGTAACCTTGTCTATCAATGCCATCATAAATTTGTATGTTGATTTCGTACTATAGAGCTTCGTCATTTGTTAAAGGGTATCGAAATTAAGCTGTATCTGTAAATAGTATGACGCTAATTTTGTCATCAGTTAAAGGATATCAAAATTAAGCTGTATCTGTAAATAGTATTATACCGAACAGGTGCTTTACTTGTAAGCATGATCTGTTCTACTGACCAGAGGACAAAGTAGAGTACATTGCTCTTCTGAGTTCTTCTAGCAGCTGCCACTCTAGTGGCGGCCTAGAAATACACTTCTATGCTAATTTAACTTAGGATCGCGACTACTACTACGAAAAATGATTGACAATAATTAATTACAATATTAGACGTTGTACAAATCGAAATAAATGATACTAATGACTATGTTTGGTAAATACATTCCATTTAGCTGAACCCATTATCGACAAAATTTTCAGTGAACTGAAGGATAACGTGCTGTTAGTTTCCTGTGCTGTTGGAGACCGACCAAAGTACAGTATTAAACTTTCAATTTTTATAATGGCTTTTAACTTAATCCATAGATATGTAGTCACATACACGAGACATTTAAAAGTTTTTAATCAATGATTCTTTCAACGTTAATTGAAGAGGGTAATGTAACACAGAATTCGACGTCAATGTGTATCATGCGTCAGCGTTAACATCAATTTATATATGAACATTAATTGTTATCATGATTAAGGTGGAAAGATCAAGAGAATGAATTTAGAAAACATGAAATCATTCAGCTGAAGTCTATTCCAACCTTAATCGAATGGGGAACTGTAAGATATTTTACTTGAATTAATAAAATAAAATACATGGAGATGAACTAACAAACAACGCCGTGATTGCACAGTTATATTACATTATGACAATAGTAAGTAACAGTCCGTCGATTTTAAGCGTTAATTCCTTCACTTAATTCTGCACATGAAAAGTATGGTAAAAAATTAACGATAGATGAATAATTTCGTTCAGTGTTACAGACAATTTGTAATTGCTATAGCATATCCATAGAATGTATGACATTAATGCCGCATAAAATAAGACAGTAATTACAAATGCATAGGTATTTTGTTTACATGAAGTCGTTATGAGGTCAATATAAAATGAAGGGATTAGAAAGATCCCGTATAACCTAAAGTAGTTTAATTTCAAGTTTTCATTTATTTTACAGGATCGTACGGTAATTGAAGAAGATTGTCGAGATGAAAGCCTAGTTAAACAGTTTTTTCGATTAAAGTAGTTTCTTGCAAGGTCCTGGTTATGGCGATTTAAAAATTCAACTAGTCGTCTTATTTGGAACATAGTTAATTACATAGTTATTGCATAGCGTTATCATGAGTTGGCAATATCTTGTGCTTGTTCACGATTAATCTTCCTTACTGATATCTCCATGTTTCATTCTTGCGATGCTTTGCAAAACATCGTCAAATCTTGTCATTTTATCACGTTTACTTCTGTTAGTCATGGAAGTTATTTTAACAGGCCGTAGTAAGTCCTCTTCCGCATCGATATCATCGAATATATCAAAGCTACAATAACAAATACGGAGAGATCACGATTGCAATTTGGTATATCTGTTTATGTGACTAATATACTGCGCAAATACGTAAAGTACTATAATCGTTAATAAATGCGAGGCTACAAATCTACTGTATATTGATTGGACTGAGTATTAAAACAATCAATCACCGATATTGCTTATAATTTTCAATTTTATTGGCATAAAGTGCGTAACAGATACTGTCGCACCGTGGCCATTATTCAATCATAGCAATTTGTCGTACTGTTCGTTGTCTAGCATCTTCTGGTTTACTTTCAAGTACTGTATACCGTATAGTGATGACGTTTAGAAGTCAATCAGTAAAGTTTGATCCGAATAATACCTCAATAAACGTACAGTATTGTGATCGATAAGAGTTAAGACCAACGAATCTGTATTACTAGCATTGTTCTGTTAAGCCCAATTCATAGCAAATCTTACTGAGATAAAGAATCTCAATCTTACAAATAGAATCTTTCAAGCATGCTATACGAACATATCCTACCTACTGCTTTCTTGAATAGTTTGACTTTGGTGCCTGGCCTCTGTTATTAGCTTATTTTGGCCATGACTCTGATCAGGCTTAGGCTGCTTAGCATTTTGTTTAGGGCTCGGGTATCTACGGGTTAATTCTAATGTACCTTCCTTGTGTATTTTTTCGTATAAAGAGGCTATTTCGGTATCGTCCAAACCTTTCAAAGTTTCAGTCATTTTGATTAATTAACTGGTGGAGTACATTTTATCAAATCAATGCTTGCAAATATCCTAGAGTCAGCATTCCATGCAGTAGACAATCGTTGATGCTGTTCTATTTCAATGAGTTTAATTTATCTGCTTGCACTTTATTTCTCTTAATTACTTCAATGGCAGGTTCGCTATGGGGGCCAATAAAAAGGGTACCAAGTAGATCGGAATATTTGCTGGAGATTGTTGTATAAGCACTTGCATATAGTCTGTATGGCTATGTGTTGTACACTTGTAGTCTGTAGATTAATTAACGTACTGTACGCCGCGTCATTAATATTATCGAGCTTCGTGCAGTCCACTTGCCAGCTCTCGATCAGTTGCTCCTTCCGCCTTGAACTACAGAACTTCAATTCACAGAACACCTTGACAAAGATACCATAAAATCTTTAGGGTAACCTGAACATTTTAAATTATAAGTTGAAAGCTTACTTCATTATCCGCTAGAGCGTGAAGGTAGAATATTGGACTTACTCAAGATTGGATCATTTCATTAAGAGTCGACTGCCCCACTTGCAACCACAGCCATCTTGACCATCTCTTTCAAGGTAAAACCGTCCATCTGGTGTTTACGTTTTGAAGCGGCGCGGCACTATTACAGTACAGTACAGTACTGTACACTGTACGCTACTGTACTGTACTGTAGTTCCCGCGCAAACTCGGTCCGTACTGTACAGTACAGTACAGTACAGTACAGTACAGTAAGGTACTGTAGAAGTCCACAATGCCATGGAAACTAGTCAGTGAAATCCGATCAGATTACTCATTGCACTACGGACTTGCGGACTGTCTGCTATGAACTAACAAATTCCAAAATATGGAGAACCTACAACGAAATATAGCGTCCTATTATCGATCGAAAGATCCTATTAGAAATTTAAAAATTAGGTGAACACTCTATCCTACATGTAGAATAGAATTCGTCCTTTGTATAGCTCAAATGTGATAATAAACTTATCAAATATAATATCATTGATGATAACTTGGATCCGTTTCCCGAATCATGAATGGGTGGCGCTTAGCATACTGGATCGACATAATTGAAATTTAGCAGATAGAGAGTTAATGTTTTAACTCTTTATTTTTATGTATTCTATTTAGAGTCACATTGAAGAAGGTTACAGCGGCCAGCGTAGTGCCGACCTTCGCCCATGAAAACAAAAAGCCAAGTGATCAGATTGAAATGCAAACAATAAAGAAGGAAGATGAAAGTATGGAATTGACGCAGATATCGATTACGTATTAAACTTTGCTTTCACTGTTTTTGAATACATAAAATAAGACAGCAATATTTCCACGATATGGCATTTGTTTAAGAACTCTTATAAAATATAATGATTATATCGTATTTCAATTTCTGTTATAGAAACTGAGAATAAAGCCGAGGAATGTGTTATTGGATGGCAAGAGAAACTGTATTGTAAGGTAAACTGAACGCAACATCATATAACTTTTTAATAAGATAAAAATATCGAACGGATAATGTTAATGGTTTATGGTATCGCTGAAATAAGTTATCAGCTAATGTCAAATCTCATTTAGAGGGAAACAGATTATTATGCTGATTCGGAAAACTGTAATAGCGTCCTGGATCACCTTTATCATAAGGAAGTTCTGTCCGTTAGGTAAGATACAACAGATTTTTCTCCATAAATTGATTAATCATTATTACTGAGCGTTAAATTGTTAAAATGAGTTCTAATCCACTCTAAAGTAACGCTTTAAATTGATCAACGTTAGAAATAGCAGGACAAACAAAAGGTTGTTTAGTTATGTGGATCATGATAATTTTGCCGATGATGAGAATGTAAGTCAACTGATTCGATATAGGATAGAAATTTAATAGTAGAGCTCTTTAACTCTTACTAATGGAGTAATGGAATCATATGATATAAGCATGAGTTATGCTTCTAACTTGCAATGCACCTTTTACTTGAATTGAACTCAAGTTTACAGACGGTACTTCGATAGCTTGGATTACTAATAATAGCAATTGCTGAATATTTATTACTATATTTTTTGTAGAACGACGATGATGAAACAATCTATGTCACTCCTGTTGCGAAACGCATTTCTAATTTAAGAAGAAGACGCTTAGCTAATAAATCAATGGGAGATAGAGCGTAAGAGATGACTATAAATACGAAAACCAAATTTTTTTAATTAAAAAAACTCTATCTAATGCAGTAATTCCTACGAATAAATATTAGAGACAAAGACGGCAACAAAGTGGCATTGCAGTTCAAGAACCCTATAAGCGACGATTCCTCTCGCACCTTATCTAAATTAATTGTTCCAGAGCAAAGCATGTTCATAATGGCAGATTTAAGCAATGACGATAGGTTGCAAAGATAATTTATTATTGCCGTATACACATAACCTTTGATTTACTGAGCATAATATTTTTTATTTATAAATAAATCAGAGAGCCAACTAAAGAGGACGAATACGTGCTATGTTCTGTTACGGTAATGAGTTGGTAACTCTCTTTCTTCAAATACTTGTTTCACTATTAACGTTATTATTTGCCGCATATAGATTAATAGTAATGGATTAATTTCAATTAAACCGGATTTTAATACGTCAAATTCCTCATATCGTATAGTTACTAAATCAGAATATCAAGGTATTGCTGATGAAACATTATGTTTAATAATACTAACCGATTGAAAAATTCTCAAGCATGTGATTGTCATTTTCCGCAGAGGTTTATGAATATCGTTTAGAACATTGTAGCAAACCAATGTCTAAAGTAGAAGAAGATAGGGAAAAGAAGGCACTTAAAGAGGTTGTTAGCTCTCCACATATTAAACCAGATATGATATTGTATTCCTCATATATCAATGCCTACATTATACCAATCTCATTCGTAGCTTGAATTTTAATCTGATATATCAGATTTTAAATACTAAGACCTTGCACCTATTTAGTTATATCAAAGGCACGGTGCTTACCAAGCAAGTCTAATCGGTACAGAATTTGCAACACCGGTTAGTTACAAAATATTACTTACAATGCTTTTTTCTTCTAACAATTTGTCAATTTTAAGCAAATGTTAACATTTGATCGATATTAACTAATAATTAGCCACCCTCTGGAACTTTAAGAGTAAACATCTTTGGAGAAATTAGTACGTTAATCAATTTACATGCATCTAAAGAATGATATTTTTCCGCGATTATTAAATATGAATTATCACAACTTTTCTGTAGATATGGCAAAGAATTTTGAATACAATGATATTTATATCCACTACTGTTTATATCTTACAACTGGTATGATCACTGGAGCTATTTCACGCTACATACATACAGACGGCTGCGGTTTAGCTAATTACTTACCTGCTGCTGTTGCTGTTGTTATAATTTAGAATGGAAAACAAGAGACTCGGACGTAATTGCTGGCTTTACCCAAATTTCTAAGTGCAAAGGCGATAAAGTATGATAATTGCCCAGTAACCTTAATTTTATGTAATTTTATCGGCTACTTTAATGCTAAAAATCAAGTAATTTTATACTTACAACATATGTCTATGACTTGTGGTAATTAAGGAAAAAACTGCTCATTTTGGGCATCCTTTCGAGTTTGAAATTACGTATGAGAAAGCAAATTTTAACCAAGGTATGTTCGGAATGTCTAGATGTATACATGCGCTTTCAAATGTATGTTCCATTCAATTTTTTAAGCATTCGTATTTTTTAAACACTATTAAACATCATATAGTTGGTGTATCAGAGTGGCCACAGTTATTCATAGAAGTAGTATCTTGCGATAGTTGGCAAAGATATCGTATAGAGGGATACGGTTATACCTTAATACCGCAAGCTCCAGGTATGATTAACTGTGATAAGTTGTAGTATAATACATTTGATAGTAGTAAGCTTATAATATGTTAATACAAACGTAAATTTACGCTTTAAGCGACAAGTAGACATGACAAACTGTGAGAAATCGTAGTACTATATGCATTATGCTGTAGTTATAAACTTAAAACTGTGTTAATATAACGATACAGGTAATTTAAGTGTTTAAAAACTAGCAAAAATCATCTTACCAATACATTATTATTATTATAACAGGTATGCATAAAATCGAGATTCAGACGTGGAGACCGGTGGCCCCCGATTTAGTTTCCGAAATGAGAAGATTTTTTATTGGTGGTGCACCTGAACTTAACGATATAACTTATGTTTCACATCCTGCAGGAAGTGATGTAATTATAGCAGCGTATTTTAATGATATAAAATATTAGATTTAATGCTTGAAAGGTATTAAAAGACCAAAATTGTATTGTTGAACGATCTAGGGGCCATGTCTTAGCAAATATGGTTTAAAAACTGCTAGTTCGGGTAGTGTTACGGTTAAAATGAATGTACTGCAGCAATCGCAGTAAGAAAGCATGATTTTTATCTCAACAACCGTCTTGATAACAACAAAATTGGAATTCCTACTTTTCAATAATGTATCGATCCTTATTTTAGATTCTTTGTGGATAAAACAAAGTCTCGTAAGAAGGTTGGAACGTTGCTTGATAAACTCGGGTTAGTTTTTTCGCTAAGTTACATTGTGATTATGCATTCAATAATGCCAGTAAAATCTGATAAAAATTTACTTAAGTAAACAAAGTTAATTCTGCTACATTTATTATTTCCTTTAGTGGCGAGGAGACGCAAGCAGCTTTGGCTAAAGTAATCGGTAATAACTATGAAAGCACTATAGTTCAGTGAAGATAATATTTACTTTTTATTTTTAATAATATTTATGTCCATTAGATGCCTTTCAAAAAGCGCGAAATCGTTTAAAGGCAGCACGAGGAGAATTAGATGGAATCTATTAGTGATAATTAAGTACGGCCAATACCTCGTGTGTATTTTATCGGCAGTTTCCAGTTTTGGAGATTAAAATTTTTGAAGTCAAGATCTTGACATCCACTGAAGCCAAAGAAACGATAGCTGATATTGAAAATAGTAATGTACAGTTTCGTATATATATAGCTATAAATATTTACTAACTTATTTCATCTGTAAACTAGTTTGTTACTAGTGCTGCTTGGGATTACAAATTTTGAAACATTCTAATAGGCAGGTTGTAATTTCTAGAAAGAATAACAATTTTATTTGTAACGTAATACCGTCTTTCGCTACAAATTCCTTTAACTGTAAATAAAACCTACGAACTGCAACTTATATTCATTTAGATATCATCCATTTCGCATGCAAATAAAGGCGAAGCTGATATACGTATCTCATTGGGTTTATATACAATTTATATCCATAGTAGTTAGTAAACTATTACGTAAATTTATTTTAGTATCCTTTCATTTTATTTCTTGAATGAAATTTTGACCTCAATTACAAAATTTGCTATTTAAAATATTCTCGGTTTCACTTGCAACAGAGGTGAGGCAGTGCTGATGTACACAATAGCCTCATATTCGATTTCCGTCGTAGTTAGCAAGCTATCAGATAATTTTTTTAATATCCTTTAAAATTACTTCTAGGGTGTAATCTTACACTTACACATGTTATATTTCATCATTTTAATAGATTAATTATTAAAAGTTCTTGTATGGCGTATACAATTATTCACCGCTACAATCAAAGAAACTATAAAATTTTTCCTCTTAACTTTCAGCTAGAATAGGGGTTTGTACGGTTGCGTCATAAAGTCGTTTTTGCAACGATATTGAAGAGATCACTGATGTAGTCATTAGATATTAATTTAAGCCCTGGTTAAGGTGAATAATAAATATTCACATTATATGCTCTCGCTAATGTTCACCCCTTAACTTATCAGAGGTAAAATAGCATTGATCATATTAAAAACAATCGTAAATCTAGTATTTTAATTCAATTACCATGGGATATTGCTACCGTCATAACCTAACAGTTTTCCGCTGTCACTTAAATTAAGATTTTCGATAACATTCATCATCCCTTTTATTGACTCTTCGACAAAGAGAGGTGCTTTTGGACCACCTAGATCAGTACGAACCCAGCCTGGATGCATTGTGATAGCGATAATATTTCTTGGAGCAAATTCAATAGCCATACTTTTTGTAGCCATGTTAAGTGCAGCCTGATGTAGAATGGATATAAAAATACAACCGAATTTAGAGTTATGATTACGTGGACCTACAGGTGAAATGCTTCATGTAAAAATTGTTAGTGTAGTAAAGCCAATGAAGGTATGCTTACTTTACTACATCTGTAAGGGTATAAGACTCCAGATTCAGCATTATTTGATTCGATAGAACCAAGGATACTAGACATATTCACAACAACTGCAGGTAGAAAGATATCACGAGTACTTGATGGGTTTGATGCAGCTCTTAGTAATCTATAAAACGCCTGGAGAATAAAGGTTATAATCTATTAGCAGATTTTAAGTTAAATACCTCACTAAATAGTTATGAATGGTCAATCGAGGTGATTCCAATTGTATTGATGAATAACGCCGCCTACTTATACCTTAGTTAACATGATAGGTGATGAAACATTAACATCCATAACTTTCATGAAATCGCTTCTGTTCACCGTTGGAATTGGTCCGCCATTTATTGATATTCCAGCGTTATTAATAAGTAAATTTAGGCCATTACCGCCGACTTTTTTGTTAACAACCTCAACAGCAGAATGGATATCTTGATCATTTTGAACATCTATGAAATAGTGGCGTAGCCAATAATTTAAGCTAGTAATCTCTTTGGCAAGTAGTATAGGTGGATGGATGTTTTATAACACTAATATGAAGTTATTCACTAGAATAATGGAGTTGTTTTTCATTAATGTATAGTAATTCTAATTATCAGGTCAACAATCACGCACTCATTACTAGTCGTTACTAAGAGGTAGCTTATGGACGAATTTTGTAGAGTAATAATATATCATCAGCATAAGATCATACCTAGTTGTACAATTTGAACTTTAGAATTTTCTTTAGCAATGGAGAGCAATTCCTACGACAGAGAAATCAATAATACATCTTATGTACAGCTTGTAACCATTGCTGGGCATTTTATACAGTAGTATGAGACTACCCATAGTCGACCTCGGTTGAAGTGACAAGATATTTAATCTATTTCCTAATTCATGCAATGTTTACAAACAACCAAGTTAAATGACAGATTGCAGCAATCTGCTACAGAGATTATAATAATCATTAATTCCTTGCAGTTTAATGCCTCTAATTTGCTTATCGAGCCGCTATACATTCATTGCAGGTATTACAACGGTTCCGTAAGCATATCCTCAACCATTGCTAAAAACCTGTACAGCGCCATGGTTACACAATACAGTACAACTTTATTCCTCAGGCATTCTATCCGAGCGACAAGTTCATGTACAATATATTGCTGTACTACGAGTTTATTACTGTAATATGCAGATTTCTACTTTCTATCCACATTCGTATACTGCATTATGTCACATCTTGACATTATCATTATTAAAGAGAACAAATCAATTCTCGATACATAGTCCTAGTTTACTACTGCCATTTCAATTAACAACTCACTTGAGCATCGTTTGGCTTGCGGCAAGCAGCAAAAACATGTCGATAGTTTTCATTTTTAGCCAACTCTTTGGCAAACTGCAAGCCAAGACCTCGGTTCGATCCAGTTATAAAGACTGCTCTATTGTACGCCATATCCTGCACATTCACAAATTAGAGCTGCAAGTATTAAATTCAAGTTTTAGCACGGATTACTCTTAGCCTTGATGACTTCTAGCTCATCTCATTTCAGCTCGATAGGGTAATGTTATCACGTCCCAGTCTCAAACTGGTGTCCAGTAGGCAATAAGTTTAATGTAGGCCCCCATACAGTCCATTTGCGTATGCTGGTAATCTCAACGATCCTTGATCCTGCGGCTTGCTCTTTTCACCATAGTAACTGACCCTTGACCACAAGGGTCAAGGAAGCCACAAAACTGTGTTACTACGTATCTTGTCTTGACAGGACTACATGTATTAGTTACTATCGCAGTCCACGACTGTATGGAGTACTATATAGTCTTTCCGGACTTGGGCATCAATTGCAGAACACTACTATACTATTCCAAAAGCACCCCATATGCTCCATGGAATGAATTAACTGGAACTACTTAACAGTCTACTGTTTCGTGATTGTTTATAAGAGCATCGGAAATCGGGAAACAAATGCTAAGAAATTAGGCCAGATATCCGCCTGATTTATCGTACTTTAATCAGTAAATATAAAAATAATAGCAGTCTAGCACTGTACAGGATTAGGGATAAAAGACAAATGAGGATACTAAAAAGAGTCTAGAATCTATACTAGCCAGACTACATTACTGCAAGACAGTGGCTAATAGCTGCTTTTATGCATATACCCGTTTATTGATCAAGATTTTATGGAGGAAGAAATGAAATCTTCTATTCCTTCCAACGTACAGTATGACAAGAGTAGTGTAGGACCTGCCACTAATGTACTACTCTGAATGTGATGCCTTCATAAAACAGCAAATAATAACAATTCTCACGCTCATGGACCAACAGGAATGGTGTATTATTTACTACTACTGTAAAAGAGAAAAGATGCAATCGTATACGTAATTTAAAAAAGTGTATAGATTAGTTTAAATAATTCTTGCTGCCTACATCACGTTCTTAAGGAAGTTCATCACAGATGAAAGTAAACGAATTTCATACATTATGATACAGATCACAAAGACAGTAAAATTTTTGTAAACGAATAAAACGCAGAAGCAGTTAAAAAGTCGAGAAATTTAAGATACTCGTAACATTCTGTGTGGGAGTATACAAGACATACAATTTACAATAAAATTTTAATAACTCTTTTTCGTATTTACAGTGAAGGATACGGTACACAAGTATTTCGCCAAATTTATAGCATGGCAAAATTATTTAAATTTACACAAAGTAGCAATAGCTTCAATTAACTTAGGATTACGATTTACTGTAAAAGTTAATTAAAGATATGCCAATACCAACGCCAAATTTAGCGACCGGTCCAACGTTTATAGCTTTGATGTAATAAATCTTAATCTAGCGAGTTGTCAATGTAGATGTGTCTACGTAGTAAAGGGATGGTAACTTACTAGCTGTCATTATCACTAGCCTTATTAGGTGAATCGACAGCTTTATTCGAGATTACGTCTTGTGGTACGTTTGTGCTTTCAGTTATTTCACTCTTACTAGGGCACGAAGCAGTTTCGTTAAAACTAGCCGAACTTAATTCAGTTAGTTTTTGAGTTGATATAGGAAACGTTAGGGCTGAATAACGATAAGGTGAGTGAGAAGCTATATCTTCACTATTACTTAAGCCCCCTGCATTAAGCGGTATGACCGAAGTTGGCATAGTATTTGGAGGTGGGGATATTGGTTCCGTAGCTAACGGAGAATCTTCATCGGATGTGATATCTTCTATACCGTCACCAGTCAATTTTGCCGCTTTAACTACATTTCTGCTATCGCTGCTAACTATGTCCATTTGTTCTACTTCTACTGAACTGTCAGATGATTGATCCTCTTCCGGTAAATTTTTCTCCTCTACCACGTCATCCTCGTTGTCTGAATTACATTTAGCTTCTATGACGTCTTTGCTGCACGAATCTTCAGTAGCATCCTCTTGTGGATAGCTTGGCTCTACTGATTCTTCTTCTGCAGGGTCATCAACTACACACGCATTATTCGCAGATTCGTTACAGGGACGCTCTGAATCTTCACTAGTCCGCGATTCATAATAATATCTAGAAGTATTAGCATCAGTTCCGTCTAGACCGAGACTCATAAGTGCAGCTATCGCAACATTTTCTTTCGAGTCATTTTGGTTACATGCATTGGAATGACTAGCGAAAGGCGCTAATTCAGATTGGACAGTCTCGGAAGCTTGACTCTCATCTCCTTTTACGGGATCGTAGTCTTCCTGCTTTGAATCAGAACTAGCTACAGTTATGATTTCGCTTTGTTCCATAACATCGTCAGAGCTCCTTTGCACTTCATCAGTTTCCATCGTTGACATACTATTATCCACTTCAACTTCATCCATTTTAGTCTCTTTGGTATCCGATACGGAAACCTGTGACGCCAGCTGAGTCTCGCTTGGCACTTCAACGGGTTCAGTCGCTGTTGTCGGAGCATCTAAATTCTCTTCCTTACCTTGGACTAACGATTCCATCTCAGAATTGGATGCGGTAACGCTAACATCTTCTGATTCATTTTCTTGATCGGCTGCTTCTAGTTTTGATGAAATCGTAGTTGTTGGAATATCTTCAGTTTTATCCAATGGATTGGTGTCTACTTGAATATCATGCTGGTCTTCCGGGTTGCTTACGACTGGAGCGTTCAAATTTGAATTATCTTTATTATTAGAATTAGCACTCTTTGCTTTATTTGTTACATTAGAGGTCTTATTGGATTTAGCATCACTTTGGCCACTTGTACGAGAAGATGTACGATGAGATCGATTGCTTTGACTGCCAGATTCATTTTTTGATTGCTTAGAACTACCAGAAGAAGCGCCCTGCTGAAAATGATATTATAAAAAGCAACTAACGTTAGAGAGGTACGAAAACGTAATTTATTTCAATAATTATAATCGCTTACGAACCTTATCCATTTTACTTTGCAACACCAACGCTTCCAAATTATGCTTTTTCTTATAATTAAAATAGTAATTTTTACACTGGGCTTCTGTTTTTGTTATTACCATGCGAGAAATTTCAGACCACAGGCGACCATGAAGTTGTAGGCCTAAAGCGTAGCGCAGGTAAACAAAACAAGCTATAGCATATCAATTGTATTAATAAAGAATAATTGTAACCTTAGTTTGCTAACCTTGCTTTGCGATTTCAATTTCAGCCTCGGTCCAACGTGGAGTTTCTAAATTCAAGACGTAGTAGGCAAGGAAAGATTGGATACCAAAATTAATGTTGAAGTAGTGAATGATTGAAAAGTTATTTATAAATTCAAACAGTTGCACACGAAATCTTACCGACTCCTCGGTGGTGTTGCCCATCGGTACTCTTTTTGTCAGGATTACTATAGCAGAGCATGATCGCACAACCTGTTATCCATAAAATCATCTTAATTGTGATATTACAGTACTTGTTAAATACCTTGATGAAGAGGATTCATCAATCTTCATAGTTTTGGCACTTTTCGGTAGATCTGTATCACCCCTTATTTGTATATCAGGATTCATAGGACTGTTGTCATTCATCTAAAAATTAATCGGTCAAACTATTACACAAGCATTGTGGCAAAAAAACGCAAGCTACACAAATGTTTCGAAAGATAAGATATCCTCGAAACGCTTATGATACTGATGTTATTTAACTGCCTGTGCTATCTGGCTAAAATAATATTAATATGACGCATTGAATTACATCTTTCAATTCTCTCTAAGTGAACTCAATAGATAGATTCTTATTCGCACTAATACTTACTGTTACTCTTCTTTTTCGTTTTCCAGTTCTATAATATTGCTTATAATTTACTTTTTTCTTTGTCATATAGTAAAAGTGAACACAGTCTTGGACTGACTATAGTTCAAATGGAGATATGATTGCAGTTATGAACCGATTTTTGATTCAATCATACGAAACATATAAATGGGCATTTGGAATCAAACGATAAGTTATTAAATACAATTATACCTTGTTATAAAAAAATGAAGCGATGGTGAAAAAATCCTTTGGATATAAAGCAAATCTATGAAAATGTTGTAAAAATTAAACACTCAGTTCGAATAATGCTTTAAACTAAACTTCAAAATACTGTAAGCTTACTTCTCAACGAAGAGTTTCTTTTCTTCTTCAGTCCATATACTTTGAATTTTTCGTTGTAACTCAAAGGCTTTGATGTCAGTAATAAGGCCTTTTTCAAGGGTAAAGTAAATATATTATTTTCTTTAATCAAAGGATAACTTACTTTTTTGTTAAGCACTAATGCATTACTAACCATTATTATTTACGAATTTAACCATTTTATCATCGTCATCTATCATCTGTGGAGGGTAAATGGCTAGATCTTTGACCTCATCGTGCTTTCGCTGTAACAAAAAAATGTATATTTATTACAACAGCAGTACAATGAAATCTGATGAACTCATTTCAACCAGCACCTCACAATATTCTGATGCTGTATCACCCCCATATTCCGGTTCGCCTCTGGCTGTATCCGAACGAGTGGCTGCGCCATAACTTCTGGTTCCAGCTCTGATAAGAAATTATTTAATTTATGCAAATGTTTAGACTAATCCTATAAACCTAAGGGTTATAATTTAATAATTATTATATAGATGAACCTTGCAATTCTTTCTTGATACTCTCGATTTTTTTTAATATCTGGAAAAAATCGTTCATACAATTCCCTAGCTTTCGCCTCTCTATTCCTATGGTAACATGTTAATAAATCAGCGGTGTTGAGAATTTAGAGCATAGTCACAAACGCAACCTACTTCCGCTTTGGGTTATTTTCTGTTCGGCTAAGTTTTTTATCCCATAACGATTTCATTTTCTCAAAGTCCTTCCTTAACTGGATCATCTATGTAGACATCATATTTCTTGAGTTTACTTATCTCAAATAATACAAAGGTATCGCGCATAGGCATCACGTATTATAAAATTATCCTATTAGTGTTTTACCCTATCAAATTTGGTAGCTCTCCTTTCACTAATAAACCTCACCAGTTTAAAGTAGGTTTCTTCACGAAATCTTTAAAACGAAATTAAAAATGTGTAATTAATTTGTATATTTATTTATCGTTGTGCATTAATTTGCAAAGCACCTTTCTAGATTTTCATGAAAAATAGGCAAGTCCGAAGGTTCTCGATATAATGGTTCTGTCTTTGTGTACGTGTTATAATCTTTCAAGTCGTTATACGATTTTTGCGCTTTCGTCTACAAGAATTTCCGAATAATAGATGACAATCTGTTATGACATACAGACTGAAATTTTAATTCGCATTGCAAAGCATTTAAAAGGCTATGTATGAACAATTTACCCTATTATCAGAGTAGATAAGCTCAATAAGACTATTAGGCTTTTTTTCCTTTATTTTCTCAACCTTTTGTACGCTTTCAACAGTTACACTAGATTCAGCTTCTAATCTTTCCTACATTGGAAACGTATTAACGGATAGATATTAGAACAAGTTTAATTTAAACGATGAACTTTCAAGTCATATCTAAACCAATTACTCAACAGGATAAATTAATACGATTTGAAATGTAAAACAGCATGGCTGACTTTCATTTTACGCAATATTTTACGTAGTAATGTAATGTATTATAAGTATTACTTAAATTCTTCTATATCTACTGAGATGAAAGTATACTCTTACAAGTATGCACGTATAATTTTCTTAAAGCTATCAGTTTCGAGTTTAATAGATCCTTTATGTAATACCTGTTTTTTCAGAAGATCTCCTATTTCTTGCTCAATCTTAGTTATTTCCATATCAATACTATCTAGTGATTGCAATAAATCTTCCTTCATAGTTGAAGTTGGTCGCTGTTGGCTTTCTTGAACATCGGCTTTAACTTCATCTTTGTTTTCATCGTCAGAATCTGTTAAAGCAGATATACATCGCAGTATTAGTCGTCATCATAGCTCATCGGTTCTTTTCGTAGCGTTTTTATAGCGATTTTATATGATAAAAATTTTTCAAAATTAAACACAGAACTTTACCTGATGATGAAGACGGAGAAATCGCTTCGAACTCAGTATCTAAAGGGCGTTCATTCTAAATTTACAAATTACACACTTAAATATAAGCAACTTACAGCGTTTGATCATAAAGTTTTAGTTTATGTTGTAACATTTTATCATTGAAAGTTACCTCTGATTTTATTTTTACTGTAGGAGTAGGCAATTGATCATGTGGGATTGCGGATGATGTATGATGAAGATTGAAACGTTTGGCAGGAGATGGAAACTTTGATGTTCTCGGAGAATGACTTTTGTTGGAATGATGATAGGTGGAAGACCTGCATTGTAGATTAAGATAATTATAATATATATGGTAATGATGATACATGTTAGGAGTATCTTAAAAGAAATTAAGGGATTAAATTAATATCTACAATGATTTGCAAGATAGATCGAATTATCCACCGCTTTAATGCAAAGGACAGATCAGGTGGTCATTAGAGCAGAATGTCTACCGCTAGTTCAACACACTAAGTTCGAAATATATGCTGTACTACCAGTTACATAGGCTCTCTTTGATTTACCTTTCTTTTCCGCTATTGTGACTATGAAACTCAGATAACAGGGACAATCTCTTAACTGTCTTGCCATTGTAAATTCGATCACTGGTATATAATGATAATAATGCAGCGAATAAAGAAGTTAATAAAAAAATAATTTAAACATGATATAATAACGGTAAAACAAATCGCTCCCGAGTATACATGACTATGATAATGTTTCACATCTGTTGTACTTCTACGAATAACTATGTTTTACTTTAAATTGTAGCTGATACTTGAGATAGGTGTATTGCCTAAGCAAGTTACCTCATAAGAAAAGTAAATAAGTAGGGTAACATTTTATTTGACGACATACTTGTAGTTAGAAGAGTCATGGCTGTCTCTGTTATTTTCCTTGGAGTACTGCCACTTAGGCGGTATACTGTTTCCTTCGCTTACCTAAAGATTGCATTTATTTAATACTGTAGGCTGAAGTATAATTTCATCATGAAAATGGTTAAGCATATATTATATCCATTGATCGCTAAATACAAGTCAAACAACACTACAGTACTAGACATATGAGTCTTGCATGCACGATTAAAGGACAGAAATAATCTCTGGACAATGGCATCAATACGAGCTAATAGCTTACGAAACTCAGGCTAATACATCTATATCCCTACATAACACGGTCTATGAGTACAACAAGTAGCAATGACAGCATGGTAGTGGATGGTAAGTTGTGCAGGTAATTGATATTTTTTGTAGGTAGGTCAGGTATTCTGAAACCTTACAAGATATAATTTTAGATGACATTGTCACTATAATCACTCCAGTACGTCCAAAATATGGTATTAACGCCATCTTTAATTGCCTATGTTAGCTATTACGTTGCATCCAAAGGCTAGTACCTTTGCAAGAATAAGTTGTAACTGAAGACTATGTAAAATATCCTTTAACGATCGCTATGAAACATAACAAAACGGTCGTTACCTTCCAACATCGAGCGCAATCATTGACGATAAAAGCACTCATGCTAAATAGATTAATCGCCATTTTTAAACCCTTGAAACTATGACTAACCTGTTTAATGTCTGAACTTTGTTCATCCATGCTGCCTATAGGCGTTTCATTTTGAAATTTTGGATTCATATCGCATGAACTCGGTGGTTCACTATTACTGATCCACGGATGACAAGTGTATTTCATGAAGCAAAAATAATATTGCAAGCATATTGATTTTAAAATAGATAATTGACTTTCAATCTAACAAGAGCATTATCAATACTCTTTCTTTGAATTTAAATGATAATAAACAGCATTTAAGACTTTCCATCTTGTCAAGAAGGATCAGTAGCTTACCTTTTGATCAGGTTTTCAGCCATTTTAATCCGATACGACAATCATCATTTGCAGAATTATTACAGTTACTAGGAGATTGACAGGTGTACTACTGTAATGAAGGTACAAGACCGGACAGACGGCAGCCGCCTTGAGCAAGGAGTGCATAATGTTCATCATTTAGTGTCCAGTACACTTGTTACCGTAATACAGTTTACTATGACATCGCGCGCAATGTTGTTGTTGTTACCATCACATCCTGACCGTGTTACCCTTGAACTGTATGCCGGCGATGCCGCTATGGCCTAGACTTGAGTTCGGTTCGGTTCGGTTCGAACCGTTACGCTCTAGATCTTTTTGAGCATGGCCACGGGTGTAAATGGGCACGATTATTGCGCCAGTCTGAGACAGTGTCCAATGCTGACTGCGCATGTCAAAGAGCTATCCGGTACGGTACATGGTACAGTACTAAAACATCCTGTATCTTTGTTCTCAACAGTACTGCTGTACTGTACACTGTATGCCAGTGGCCTGCATTTGAAGAAATATTTTTGTACGTTTCAAAATTTCTAGTGTACAGCAGGTAGAGAAGTGAACTTTTCGTATGTGTAGATAGATGTGAGATATTCACTTCACGGACACATTCACTCAACTTTGCTCCAACTATCGATGGAAGAATTTTCAAGGCACATAGCAATACTTTGCTATTTAAAAATGGAAGGTGCTGTAGTGCTGTACTGTATCGAGATATCGTGATAGCGTTGCATGGTACCAAAAATGCAGTGGAAAGAATGCCGTGATAGTAGTAGTGTTATATACTGTACAGTTCTATTGTTGATTGGATAGTAGAGAGTGCTGCATCATCTGATGGACGGACATATCGTATTAAGGTAGAGATGAAAATGTCGAAAATTGCAAAACAGACTATACAGTACAGTCGTTACGGTACTTGCACTATGGTTCTTGTGTGTCTCTTTTCTAAATTGCTCTTACTAATTCAAAAACATGCATGACATCAAATAACTTTGAACAAGTAGAAGTTAGACTTCATGATGTATTATACGCGATATAGCGTCAATGGAATAGTGCTGCATCGACTGATGGACGGACATATCGTATTAGATAGAGATGAAAATGTCGAATATTGCAATACAGTACAGTGGTTACGGTACTTGCACTATGGTTCTTGTGTGTCTCTTTTCTAAATTGCTCTTACTAATTCAAAAACATGCATGACATCAAATAACTTTGAACAAGTAGAAGTTAGACTTCATGATGTATTATACGCGATATAGCGTCAATGGAATACATTCATAGTACTGGATGAATATTAGGAAAATACTGCCAAGTCGATCAACAGTAGCTAGCCTGTACGAATCGTCTTTTGATCCGAGCTTTATAAAAGAGAAGTCAATGTAATATTACTTGATTTATAAATCTACTATAATGTATAGCGTATCGTATCATGGACTACGAGATGTAAGTCAGTAGTCCATGACTGTATTTACACAACCAAACATCTCCACTCCATTCTCCTCACAGTGGAACAGTAGTGTAGTTTGACGACACAGTACTTGCAATAATCGTGCATCTAGTCGAAAATGTCCGTCTATCCAATAAGGTTTCCTGATCAGGCAAACGCTTTTTTCGAGCATAGCATCGAGTAGGTCCTCCGATCGATAAGATACATAATATGACTAAAAATGTCTTCATGTCGTGCTAAAGTATTTGATCCTATATACAGTACTTCAGGTCAGATTTGTGTTCACTTCCAAGACGAAAAGTAGCGCTCTTCTTTATTGTAGTCATTGAACTAGGCTAGAACATTTGCAATTTCATTATAAGCCTGTTGCAAGTGTATTGCAAAATGTTGCAATGTTTACATTGTATAAGATTATGATGATGACGATTAGTTACTCAGTTTAGCTGCATGAGTAGACAGCAGTACAGTACAATAATAAATAGTCTGACAGGCAGAGGTCGAACGGTCTCTGGACCCATTCTTCCTCCACCTCCAGTCCCTCTTTTTTCTGATATACACTTGTGCAGTCCTATCCTGTAAATCAACAAAAAAAGTTGGAGAAGATTTTCCCCCTGCAAAAACTCGAGCCCTGAGTTCACCGCGCTAAAAGAATGGACCGCTCCTACTCCACCTCCCACAGCCCCTTTTCTGTTGACACAGTACAGTACTGTACTGTATAGGATTGTATGGAGCACTATCACGGATACCATGACGGTGCTTTATTCTATACTGTAGCAAGGTCTTCTCCTTGCAATCGTTGACAGCACCGTTATTAAGGCTCCACACTTAGCCATTTTAGTTAGTTGTTCGTCCTAACTACAGTACAGTACTGTACTCTACTGTACTTCTACGGACTGTACTGTACACTGTACAGTATGACTCGTGGCGACATCAGGTGACACGTATCACTGGTTGACAGACGTGACCGATCACTCCACGCTTGAACGCTTGAAATTGCTTCTTTTTGCTTTGATCGAAATCGTTATGGCTGTAAGTAACGTTCTTTTTCTGCCCACACTGATTCTTTTAGCTCATTTCTACGCCATGTAGGTTGATTTTTTTTCTTGTTTATTTAGAAACGGTATACTGACAAGGGAGAAAAGGTAAAAATAACAGCAATATTGTCCTCCTTGATGGATTGAGTGTGTACTGTACTGGCAAAATAACTCGATGCTACAACATGGACCAGCGAACTTTGCATCATTTTACAGCGTTTAACTGTTACGATTTTGTAGACAAGTTTTGACCAGATAAAGTTGTACTCCTGTTATTATGCAATATGATCCATAAAAGATGAGTAACTTGCAATCGCATGGTTTTAAATGGCCACTCTAAAGTACTAGCGTAGGGTAGAATGTCTGCTTGATCCCGAGCACCAATCATTGACAGCCAGATAAGTGTATTATTAGTTAGTTAATAAATAACTGCACTTAACAGGCGCTTGACGCTAAACTAGCCATCAGTCGATATTAATGCCATATTCCACATTCCACAAAGCAAAAATATGCAACTTTACTAGTTGCTGTTTTATCCCCTAAATGATCACAGCCTTCGATCAATGTTTTTCTTTTGCGTACACGTACGTCAATGGGAGAATGAGCAGTTAGCCAGTGGAAATACGTAATTAGAATTGCAACGCAAAGTTTGATTGGCGAAAATTGGGGGTTTGGCATGAATCAAAATTGGAATTGGACTAAATTTGACTCAGGAAATAGGCCCTGTAATGTAACGTACACATTACACTATACTGCCAAATCAACTGTTTTTGAGTCATATGGTGTTGCAGGAGTGGCTGTTAAGCTTGACCATAGCAATGTTTACAGTATTGATTATTCGTATTTTAATATCACTTGCTACAGTTACTAGAAGGCTTGATCATGACGGTCAGACCAGTAAGTCATTAATTAATTAATAAACACATTGCAGCATTCGACCTGATACTCTTTATTCGTATGTTGGATGACCATTTACACGTACAATATGCGATCATTATGTTACAACAAAATTTTTTTAATTTGAAGGATCACAATACCAATGATGTGTGTTCGTTCAGGTAATGTCCATGTGAACGTGTTGAAAACGGAAAGCATACGCAATGACGCATACTTATATTATGTATAAAATTCTATATTTGATGATAATGATATAGTGGACTTTTGTCTCTATCAAGGAGATAACAATGAGGTGGTGTTCTCGTTAATTTTCACCTAATTTGACCAAGAGCGAATTTGAAGCATGTGAAATTTTGTAAAACTTCTATAGAGGATGTTGTAACAGGGCTAAGCTCGACTATTAGATATTTTGATGCATATCGTCTAATTAAGAATTTCTATTTTGCAGCCGGAAGTCGGAAAATTTCTTTCTTTCGATCATCTAACATTTTGGGTCGGTAATGCTAAGCAGGTGAGTACCTAAGACAGCTGTAGAGCTCGCTGTAAAGTTGTTGGGCTGTACTCTACTGCAAGCTAGTGAACTGGATATGCATGTTACATTATACATTATATGATGGCCATTTTTGGCAGTATGAAGACATGCCTGTAGTTCCATAAAATAGCCTAGGTAGTAGGTCACAGTATATATCAGAACTAGTCAATGAACTAGACTAGTACATTTGCATTAACCAACGTGAATTATGTTTATCTCGTGGCAGACGCATTCGCCTTGCAATGGAACCCATACTAATTAAATCTCTATGATTGAACTATAGGCTGCTTCTTATTACTGTACATGCTTCGGATTTGAACCATTTGCGTACAGCGGGCTAGAAACAGGTGAAAGAAATGTCGTTTCGCATGCAGTGAAACACGATAAGGTAAAATTGGATCTACGCTATATGTAATGTAAGTGATACCCGATATACTGTAATTACTATGCGGACATGCTGTAATTTTAACTGTTCATGGATGCTAAAATTAAATTAATTTATGTTTAATATAGATCATCTTTGTCTTTCAATCTGCTCTAAACCCTGGTAGTGATGGTATGCAAAGCGTAATGTTATAAAGACCGTATAGGACAAAGATGTTTTGATAGTTTGTAACATGCAATTTCAATTTTGATTACCTTACCATGCGCCTTTCTTACAGAAATGGGCAAACACTTGGTTATTCATGGAGATGGTGTTAAGGACATTGCTTTTTCGGTTGAAGATTGTCGTGGCATTGTAGAGGTAAGAATTTGGCGTACTGTTGCTCGACAGAAATTGTGATGTAAGGTACTGTAATATGTCTCGAAATTTATCCCATCGCGCTTATTACTTATCCCATCATCAGAAAGCAAGGCAGAAAGGTGCTAAAATTGTTCGTGAACCTTGGGAGAAAAGCGATGAATTTGGATCCGTGACATACGCTATTGTACAAACGGTAATCAATGGACTGTGAGCATATTTTTCGATGCGAAATTATCTTACTAAGTTGAATATTGCGTCGATATGTTATGATGTAGTATGGCGACACAACTCATACATTCGTTGAGAGAACTAACTATAAGGGACCATTCTTGCCGGGATATACGACCGACGTTTTCAGAAACCCACTTCTTGACACACTTCCAAAGCCTGGACTTCGATTCATTGATCACGTAGTGGGTAACCAGCCTGATGATGAAATGGTAACCATTGCTGACTGGTATGAAAAGAACTTGTTATTTCATCGTTTCTGGTCCGTTGATGACAGCGTTGTAAGTTCTAGATAATGTTTCTATTTCTTATGGAAGACTTTACCAATCGATCTGTTTTTATGAATTAAAATGTCGCATCAATTTTGGATTCCTCATTAGTTACACACTGATTATAGCTCCTTACGATCGATTGTGGTTACAAACTACGATGAAACCATAAAAATGCCGATTAATGAGCCCGCATCGGGCAAAAGGAAGAGCCAGATTGCTGTAACGATAAGCATACCTTGAAATTTCGAATGTACTGGGCACTTCCTAATATTAATATCTCCTTTTACATCGACATCTAGGAATACGTAGATTATTATGGTGGAGCAGGTGTACAACATATTGCTCTCAACACCAGTGATATCATAAGCGCGGTACTAATACAATATGAAAATTTTAATTTTTATAATAGTTACTAATGAATGCTACAAAGCACAACGTTGATTTTATAATCTCTTCATTAGATTACAACTTTAAAGAGCCGCGGGGTAGAATTCTTAGAAGTACCTGATAGCTACTTTAATATGCTGAGAGAAAGATTGAAAACATCTCCCGTGAAGATTGAAGAATCTATGGATAAGGTAAAATAATTCTGTATAATTAGTATAGGAGTGCACCCTGTATTGCTTAAACTTCTCCTGATTGGTTGGTTGTTGATTTATTTCTATTGACAGCTACAACAACTGAAAATCTTGATTGATTACGACGATAATGGCTACCTCTTGCAGATATTTTCGAAGCCAGTTCAAGATCGCCCGACTTTGTTCATTGAAATTATACAACGTCATAATCATACTGTAAGTACCAAAGGTCATTCAAAATTACCGTATACAGTATTGCGCATTTACTGTTTTGGTGTATCCTATAGTTAGTAAATATTTAATTCAGTTAATTTATTGGACTTTGACATAGGGTTTTGGTGCCGGTAATTTTAAAGCTTTATTTGAAGCTATTGAACGGGAACAAGACAAAAGAGGCAACTTGGTTTAACTTGATTATGCTTAAATATGATAGATTTATCTGCTGCAATCTAAAACATTGGTTAATCGTGTAAAAAAAGCGATTCGTTAGTAAAATGCAGCGTCAGATAGTAATATATAATTATTGCTACTAAAACTTAAGGATAACTAAAGATCTTAGACTAGCTGTCACTTGATGGATTATTTTCGATTGCAAATTATATCTTTGTTTACAAATGATAATAAAATCTGTCTGGGCCGCTAGAATATTCTGTAGTTTCTAGTAAAAGTAAATGTTTTGTAAAACAAAATTTTTAATGACATGACAAGTTTCATTGCGGCTTATGTGGTTAGTAAGATAGTGTAGTAGGTGGTTATGATAACGTTTTATTCTTTTACTGTACTTTTTAGTTTTGGATAGCATTACATGAATGGAACATATGCAGTAAGAATATTCATGTTATGATAATCGTAAAGGTTAAGTACGGCATTGCTGACCGGACGAATGTGCAATGGCTCATGTCAGTCTAAATAAGCTGGAAAACGTACCGTAAACTATTGACTTTTAGGGAAATTTAAAGGGTAGAGATAATCGAATAAAATTTCCAACGTTTTAAATAAATGATACATCGTTTTATGCAAGAATGGCAATCCTTACCCATCTTAGCCGCATATCACTTGTCTCAGAAATTTACAAGAAATTACATTTATCGTTCCAAAGATTTTAAGAATATTGCAACATTATAACATTTTTACGACATAGTCTGAATTTGAGATCTAGAATTGCAGAAGTAAATGCATCGTACATCTACTATTGGCTACAGCAGTGTATCAACGAGTGCTACCTGTGCTTAGATTGCTTCTATGCTGCAAGCCCAGAATTAAAAGATACATCCAGCAACTATATATTGCATCCGTAATCAAACCAGAAAAATAGTACGGTAACTTATGTGCTTGATGCGTACTAACATACTGTAGTTCAGTGATATAAGCCAAAGAAGAGTTACAAACAGTACGTTGTATCATTTCTTAATTTTTCCGCCAATCACTTATAATCTTACAAGCAGAAATGTAGCATTCGCTTTGCAATGTTAACTGGTTGAAAGTTTACTTTAACTGAAAATGAATCTTTGATCTGCCGAATTCGTTTACTACATAAACGTTTAAAATTAGGCCAATACATTTACTTATCAAGTATGCATATCTTACAAGCGACTAAAATATTATAAACAATCAGTAAATAAAATTCTCTAAATATTCCTAGTGAATGGTACTAAAAGTATGTGCAATCATACTATTATTAGGCCATTCACCGTTTCCTTATTAAACTAGGATATATTATACAACAGATAGAAAGTACACCATTACAATTCGTAATGTTACAAGCATATCAAGGATTGTTAACTAGTACTGAACTTACGTATTTGACGCTCAGCTTTGGAAGCAAAATACAGCGTACTAACGTAATTTTACATAAATTGAACCTGATCGAAATACTGAGACATAAGTACTATTTTGCTAAGGATATAAGTTTAAAATAAAATAAATACAAATTATCTAACGATTGGATAACGTATCGTAATCCTTTTCGAAAAACTCTGTTTGCCAATAAAAGGAAAGTTAACATTTCTATAAGAGTTAATAGACAATCATCGCTACTTCTTGCGTTGATGAGCTTTTGTTGTAAATATGTAACGCTGTGGAACTGGAAGCGGGGGAGAATAACCGTGCTCATAACTTGGATCTTCGAACGACACAAGATACTCCTCATCAATCTGTATTGTTACAGAAATGAAAGTACAAATATAACAGTAAAAATGAATAATAAGTTTGTGTCTAATTCATTATACTCCAATAGAATGGAGGACAACAAAAAATTTCGTCTTACTGTGGAAGGCCGACTGTGTACCACACCAAAGTAGAAGCAAGTTGTTTGAGGATATAAGGCGTATACTTGCTAAAATTTACACACCAATAAAACTGTCACATTAACGTATTAACATGCATTACGATAAAATTAAAAAACATAACATGAGGTTGAGAATTGGAAATGAAAAGTGTAAAAAAGCTATCTTGAATTGTATATATATATTAATTAAAGTCAAAACTCTCTGTCTGATATTACGGAGATTACAATATCAATATAATTTATTCTATAGTAACATTTACAAATCTGTACTATGTGATGCATACTAGGTGATATCAGTTTATGTTAGTGGGTAATAAACAGGGCTGAATAATTTACCTGATGTTTTTGATACAATGCCTGAGGATGGGTGCTAGGATTTGCTTTATACTTAGGCAACGGGGTCGTACGACGACATGGAAGCTGATATCGCCTAAAAATTAGTGATGTAATTAACGATAGGCATCTTTTTAGTAACGATGTTTATACATAAATCGACAGGAGTCCCTTCTAATTACGAGTATAATCAACAAGCACAGAGTGCTACTGACTCTTTTCCATGCTTTCCTTCTCCATCAATGTCTTCGATTTCGTACCTAATTAGAGTTAATAAAATGACGAGTGAATGATATGAGACTTTTTGAATGTAAATAGACAAGAATAATAAGATGCGCTATACTTATTAGAAAATGTGCTATGAGAAGCCACTTCTCCAAGAATCCACTGATCTTCATCAGCATCAACTTTCACTTTTGCTGCAACCTAGTGGTGATAGAAGTAGAAATTGCCCATGCTACTGATTCACGATTATAAGATAGCAAATTGATAAGATGACTGGAATTGTTTACCGACATACCTTATCACCAGGCTTTGCTACATATCCACTTTCAGCAGGAATACAACCGCAGAGTGGAGGAGGGCTACAGATTATAATTACGAGCATTTACTAGAAATTGTAATGTAGTATGCGAACTACGAACACAGTTGTAGACTAATAAAAGTAAGATAGTATAGTCGTTAAGTATAATTTAAAACCATAGGAGCTAACTTTGAGATCACAGAAACAGTATCATTACTTCAAATACACAAGTCATGTTTTAAATACGGCTTATTTATGGTGAGCAACCTCTCAGATAACTTGCCATTCCAAATCGGTAGATCAGCTGCTTCTTGTTGGAGAATAGACATCAGTACACTCTTACGAACAGGAGCCGGCTTTCTGCTAATACTGTAATTGATTGATATATATAAGGAAGTAAGCTAAGGAAATCCGATAAGTATGATAACCAAATACAGACTGTTAGTACCAATATTCTAATTGCAAGCACATTTAAACTTTGGAGATTTTACATAATTAAGTTTTTGTTAATAACAGTCAATAAACTGCACAAATCCACAAGTGACCTGCTTTCTTCATTATGACCAGATTGATTGGTTGGCGTTCGACCACCTATAATATTTATTGATACGCTCTTATTAGGCGATTTAGAACTATAACAGTTCAAGAGCATAACTGGAGAAAGAACAAACCTTGTTTCTTGTCACTCTTTAATGCATTTATCAAGGCTATTTTATCCAGAGCTTTCCTAATTAAACTATTTCATTGAGTCGATATTGAAAGAAGTAAATTGAAATTAATAATTTGCATCATTGTTAACTAATTCGAATACAGGACAACTGCGCCATTTTTAATTCAATAGTATTGATTTTGGAGGTATGATCCATCAACATTGTCAACTTACGAAACTATGCGGCAATTAAAAATTTACCGTATAAATATTAATCGTGTTTACAGTTATTAGTCGATGCGGTAAGCCTCCTACCAGTGTCCTTATACTAATCCATTGCATGATCCATTTATTTACTATTTTCATCATTTTACCGTCGTTATTGCCTACTAACTTACTCTGCTTCAATCTTAGCATCAGCTTGAGCGGATGTATACAATCCACGCAGTTTTTGCTTGAAATACATGGACACTATGAAGAAAGGCAATTGATAGTCCATTATTCATAATAGCGTATAAACATTGTTACGCGTAATCGATTTGTAGTACTGCATAAAATGCTACTATGTAAAGTGCCTTTAAATACTTTATGGCGTATAACTTTGAAGTACGCCCAATAGAAGTAGAACTATGTTGATGGAATGCAACGATGGGAAGTAATTCTAATGATTACGATACTCGTATACATATTATAAACAATTTAGCTGCACGTTATCAATGTTAGCTAAGGCAATTACCTCTTTGTTCGCTTTTCATCCGGTCATGGGTTTTTCTAATATTAAGTAAACTATTTGCACCACGAGTGCGTTCATCCTAAATCAAGATCGTTATTTATACTTGCGTTTAATTTAATCATTTGTATTATTATTATCCAGGTGCAATATCATGATCCTACCACCATAGGCAAGCTGATCAAGGATAGGAATGATTGATGTTTGTTGTGTGTACAACTGGACAATCAGTTAAAATCATGATTAACGGGTAACACTATTTCTGTATCGACCATACCTGTAACTGATGAATTAGGCTGTGTAATTCTCGCAAAAGAGTAGGGATACTATAATTTCCACTTGGTGGAATGATAGCGTTAGGAACCGAGGTGGCAGAAACAGTCTGAGATTGGCGTTTACGAGGCATGATATTACTAATTTTGCTGGATTTGAAATGCTCTTCAGCCTTTTCAAATGTTTGGGCTTTAAAGCATTTTGCGGTTCTCTCTACGCTCAGTACACCATTGAATAGCGACGATGCTCATCGCTGTGTACAGTGTATCGTCTACAGTATACAGTACTTTTCGGTACTGTACACTGTACTGTAAGTTGAACTTGGATGCACTGTACTACTGAGCACTGCATGGTCAAAGGAGTGTCTATTGTTTCATGGTACAGTACTGTACTAGAGACCCTCTATGGACATAGAGGGTCTCTAGTGTACATTATACAATCAAAGTTGGATCATCGCACGTGACCAGAAATCCCCAATGACAGCGTTAATAATAATCATTCATTATAATGGATTATTTATTAATAATTACATTAGACTGATACTTTAGAAGACAAGATTACATTATAGAATAATAAAATTAAAATCAGTTATGTATGACTACCTAGAGAGAAGATTGTAGGAGATAGCAAGGAGTAAAATTGACAAGGTACTGTCTATTTTGATATCGAGGTCATCATGATATTTATTTACTGTGAATACGATACAATATAACGCTGATAGAGAGTAATTCAAAATAGAAATAAACAGTACTTTAGTCTACGGTAAATTGGAAAATTGGATTGATTCCAAGCACGTACAGTACTATAGTATGGCCGGCAATGACGATGAATTGCATCTAGGTTCGAAGTTGATGCTTTTATCGGTGGGATGTGTTTACTTCCCATGTCTTTATTATTTTGTCGATTCACTGCTAAGGAGAACTTGTCAAACTCTTGATGAAAGCCAATATAGAAAGATCAACGTTAGGTAATTGATGTATGCTTATTGTATATTATAGAAAGGATAAAATATGACGCTATAATCAGAGTTACTACCTCAATACTGTACGCATACATCAATGATCAAATTTGAATCAACGAGTGAAATGAACTTATAATGCAGTTATAATTAAAATGTCAATTTTGAAGAGAGCACTTTCCTTACAGTGCATGATCCTAACGTCTTAACTTTATATGCTTTCTTATCTAATGCGCGTAGATTGATTTTCTACGCAATCTGTTTAGGCTAAAGCTGTGAGGCATCATTGATAGAGATTGATCAATATTTCTTTAACCGCTGTACGAGTGTTATCTTGATATACAGTATGATTAATCTCTTTCTTTTTAGGATCGTATCATCGTTTCAAGCTTTGATGGCGTGTACTGTTGGCGTTACTACCGTATTCTCCGTACATGATATCATTCATGATAGGTAAGACCTTCATAGGTATACGTATTTAATCGTTTGTTTACAAAAAGGACTAGAAATCGTTGATCATTTTGCTAGTTCTACAACATGCGAGTAGTACTGTACTGTACTTCCTATACGCATATAGTTTTTAATTACGTTACTATAACATATAATGCCATCATGCACACCTTACAGATTCTGTAAGCTGTAGAAATTCAAAATTATAGCTTCAATTCTTACATTGAAGCAAGATCAGAAACCGGGCCCTATTGCGGAAGTAATTTATCAATATATCGTGCGTGTGGTCAATTGGATACCTATTTACAGTATAAATTAAATTAAAGCTATAGATATTGTAATTAAATCGAAATATTTCCTTGGTATTATTATCTGTCTTGTTGCATTATTTAATAAAGTACCGAATGTTTCCTTCCACTGCCATAACACTACAGCACCAATCACCAATGCACTGTACAGTACGCGTACAGAATATAAAGTTAAATGGTCGATATTGCATGTAGCTTATTCATGCTGCCTTTCATACGATAGGCGATTACTAATTAAAATAATTGTTGCCTTAACTCATCTGCCTTTTCTATAAGAGTACTTTTTAACTGTCCAGTAATACTCTAATAGTTAATCTTGGAGTGATTTTATGAGTTGCACGATTACAGGACATTGTTAATACTGTATATTTGGATTTATGGTAAGATTAACCAACTTATTAATAGTCAAGCTTGTAGTTGTAAACAAGATCTATCGGTAACACCTTAATTAAACCATCTTGCTCGATTCTTAATAGATTATAACTGCTATAGATTATGGATTATCACACACTAATGCAATAAACATTTTCCGTAAAGGTATAAATTTACGCATATATCGCATAGTCAGATTTCAAGTTTAGGACGATGATACAGCATGTCGCTTGATATGTGTATGTACGATATACATAATCTCGTAAAGTAAACCTTACAGAGATTTTGAAACTATTCAATAGTCTTTTTCGTTAGCAATCAGTGCGACCATATAAGCGGTTTATGTTACAAATTAAGATGTCATGTTTACCTTTGCAGATTTTGGTTAATCGAATATTACTGCTGGTTTGGGCTAGCTTATTTCTTTTACGATATATGGGCAATGTATCGAAGTTATCGGTACGAACATAAACAATTACAAGATGAAGTCTCACTTCTGCGAATGTTTCTACACTCGAAAACATCAGTGGTAATTCACCATATTGCCATTCCGTGTATTGGCTTCCCAATAGTCGTGGTAAGAAAAGCTTACTAGCATGTGTCGACTGCTATTCTATTGAATTACTTACTGTATATTCTCGTTTAGAGTGGTAAAACGTTATATAAATAAATACTGCCGTAGTTTCATGACTTTCATAACGCTTTTTCTTTAAAGTACATCCGTCGTGGTTTAGGTGACTACTTTTTAGCTCTTTTCTTCCTATTCGAACTAAGTACTCCATTTCTCTCTTCAGTTTCGGTACTACAAATTGTAAGTATCACCCAAGTTACTAGCTTAAGTTGCCTAAGTATAAATAACAACAGTAACTGTTGTTATCATTCTGTTTAATTTTTAATTTCAATATTCGAACTATAACATTTTATCGCAAACAGCTGAAAATGCAAACTTCCAAACTCTACACCGTAAATGGTATACTGTTGTTGGTGACATTTTTTTGTTGTCGTGTCCTGATGATTCCTATTATGTATTGGTCTTATGCACGATATAAAAATATTTCCTGGCTATGGCAAGTACCGTTGTCTATTCCCATGAAATGTAACATAGGATGCACGGTTATATTACTATTTCAATTATTTTGGCTGAATCAAATTTTAAGAACAATCACGTCCAATATACCCGTCAAATCTATCGGCGAATACCTAGTAGGACGAGGTAATTATAACTTTATCGTAAGAATACTTTTGTCTATCGTTGTAGATACTACTATAAATTCTGGTTCGTTGTGTATGCTGCACCAGTCGCTAACCAACTACCAATTTTCTCACTGTAGGCGTAATAAGCTAGCAAGTATGGCCTATGCAGAATAGACATTTATAAAATTTGTTTATTGAAATGTACAGAACGAATGATCACATTGTGTTAAATTTTATAAACGACATAAGAAAAATACGGTAGGGATGAATACACCAACAGCAACTGCAATTGGTACAACATAGCTACTACCATCATCAACTGCATATGGATTGACAACAGGCGGCCCTGATAATTTCCTGCTATGCGGTGTTTGAGTATTGTCTGTGTTACTGTTTGTATCGCTTGTATCGTCATCGTCATCAAAGTCTTTATCCGCTTCCTCTGCTCCAGCTAGTGGGGCTAGCTTGGGTACATCTGTGGACATTAAAGTTAATTAAAATGAGCATTGTTAAGGAGATGATTACACCGCAAGGTCATTAATATTGCAATTACCTGATACTTGTCCTTTCATCACCACTATGGCATTAACTTTTGGATTATCTAAATGTCCCTAATTCGATGTAGAAGACCGATTACTTACATTTAATGATATTCTCTCGTACATATCTGATGTATTAATGAACCTATAACGCATTTATGAAGTACTTTGAGTACTAAATTACAAATATTACCTTGATAAACTCTACTGTTAAAACTCCTTTGAAAGGAGATGACTCATCGTTGATCAATAAAGATTTATGAGATATTTTAAAGGGTATGTATTCATCGTGTGCTGTTCCCTTGCCAACTTTATGATAAATATCTAGCCCTTTAATAACCTCATGTTTTGAATTCAAACGGACATCAAATACCTGTATTGGTACGATAAAAAAGTAGTATTAACATTAAATGCAATAAAAGCTGGTATAATACACGTATACATAAATACAGTATGTATTCTCTTCTATCAGCAACTAGGCGATTTATACAATACTTTGTATACCAACTTACACACTGTATATATTTGTATAGTGTAAGTTGAAGTCATGTTACCGTAATAAACGCATTTGATATCGGCTCCATTCATCTACAGTATAGTGCTCAGTTCTAAGGACACGCTTGAGCATTGACTATCTAAGCACGAATCTAAGAATCATAATTGGTATTTTTATCACACTATCACATAATAGAATCAGTCGTGTTTAACATTGTCATAGTGTGCTTAATGGAAAAAATACGCTCACAATCCCAACCATGCTATGTCATTAGAGTATCTTAGGAATCACAATAAATCCTAATGACAATACTATGTAAGGCTAATTATAATTAAGGGTCACCATCATTGTACAGCAATTGTAAAAACCATTATCACAGCATTACCCTGAATCAGTCATGTTCAATATTGTTGCCATGTGCTTACTGAAAGATAGGCTAATGATTACAGCTGTACTGTGTAGTGAGAATATCGCAGTAACTACCGTCAGCATTAGTGTAAAGCTTCATTGCATCCATATACGAGTATGTAATTGTTTCAAAACGGGATTAACTTTGACCTTGTGTGTATAGTACACCCAGTTTCATAGAAATACACATTTAAATCTCCAAAAACTTTCCATACACGCTGTACAATGGAAATCAGCTATATAACGGATAGAATTTTTAGAGTGTATCCATGCAGATGTGTACGGAATTTTGAAATTCTCAATGTCTTGATTTGACTCGCATCCATTACAGTATCCTTAACTATGCAAGTATTTAACATCTACAGTAATATACAGTCCTATTATAGCTAAAGTACAGTAATCATGCACTTGATAAGAGGTTATAAAAGGAGACAAAAGAGCAGCTTACCTTACATCGTTACACTAGTAGTATTCAGGCAAGTACAATGGTATCTAGTTGATGCTGATAGCTAATGAAGGTACTTTGTACTAAAGGAACTGGAAGGAAATTTTCATCACGAAATAGTCCTAATTGAGCGCTATCATTTTTTATCTGACTAGTCATCTGCAAGATATATTGTATTGAAACTTTCTATATCTCGTATAATCGTATTGAATAGTGGGACCTGCTTAACGTTAACCGGCAGCTACTGATAGTTATAAATCTGCTATTATTTCATTTTAGTAACTGACCGGCGACACTATCGTTAGCGATGATAATTATAATTAGATGCGCGTACATACTCTATACTAAAACAATTGGGGTATAAGATTACGGAAAGATTTGGCCTATTGATAAAATGTTGATAACATCTAATTCATAACGTCTTTGTATCCTTGCAGGCATAGTAAATTGTTCTATAGCATTGAAATCAGTGAAGATATACTGTATAACAGTTTGGTATCGATATACCGTACACCTTGGAAAGCAATAACAGTCTTGAGCTACTACTCAACTAAAGTGAAGGTATTTTAATTCTAGTTGTCCTTCTAGTCAAAACAGAAAGCGTAAACTAAAGTCAGCAAGATAACGGATGATTACATAACATCGTTATCGGAGTACAGCACCATAGCTTCCTATCACTAACCTTCATATTAGATCCAGTGAAATAGACTTCACTAAATTTCAGAATGAGAACATAGTCGTCATCCTCTTTAATAGGAATATCATAACTAAATGTTTCTGAATGATATCGTTCTGTCTGATAGAGAATCTGATCTGGTGTAGGCACGCGGTTTATAGACAATTGAAGGCCATGATCGGAATTGATCCCAACTGTATTGTAATCAGCTTGGTAATGGACACCATTTAAATCAGTATGTGCCGAGCCACCGCAATTGACAGCAAATATAACTTCACCGATTCCATGAACCGGTTGTATAGCCACCAAAGTTAACAAACAGATTAACTGAATTAATCTCTCATCAGCCATAGCTAAAGAAGAGAGAATTGGGGAGTTCCTTCAACTTACCGATCGAATCTTCTCGACTACAGTAAAGTTCGATGCGAATGCCCTTGTCGGCTAAGCGCTTCACCATGGCCTCTACCGCTTACAGTACACTGTACTGTACACTACCGTAGCGATAGAAATTGACCTTTGTGTACAGTACAGTACTGTAGATGTCGTCTAGAGCTCAGTAGAAAATGCGTCCTTCTATGAAACTCTATGTACAAAACCTTATGATTACGGATCAGTACTATCACAGTACAGTACAGTACTCTACTTTACAGTACTGTGTACTGTACACTGCCAGTCTGTAAGTGAGACTGTGCCTGACGCCGGCGCAGTGCAGGACATCGACTGACTGGTCTACAGTACAGTACAGTGCAGTACAGTACAGTACAGTACTATACTGTACAGTACTATCTTAATGAAGAGAGAATTGTACTGTAGGCCTTTGCAAAATTATGTCACGCTACTCACTAGAGACCATAGTCAAGTGAATGGCATAGGCTAGCATAGCAACCTTTACACAGAACTTTCGTTTATGTTTCAAATAGTAATGATTTACATTGGAAATTACTACAAAAATAGACCGAATCGATGCTAATGCAGTACTGTACAGTACAGCACTGTCTTAATCAAGAGAGAATTGTACTGTACTGTAGGCCTTTGTAAAATTATGTCACGCTAATCACTACAGACCACCATAGTCAAGTGAATGGCATAGCAACCTTACACAGAACTTTCATTTGTGTTTCATTTCTTTCAAATAGTAATGAATTATATTGGAAACTACTACAAAATTAGACCGAATTGATGCTAATCAATGAACAAGAATTTATCATTAGGTCTACAAAGTACATCACAATCCACTGATAAACGTTAAAATCTTGGCTTGTCCACCACAACAATACAGTACAGTACAGCAACCAGGCATCGAATGAGCGACATCACTTCTGCTCGCGTCGTCGTGAATACAGTACCCAATCATCGTCACTACAGTACTGTACTGCACATTCTACTGGACTGTACTGTACGAATGAAGATCTCTGATCTGTCGTGCACTGTACTGGACTGACTCACATGCAGTCACTGTGGTCTAGCGTGGTATCCGCTCGCAAGCTAATAAAACATGTCGGCTATTAAGGATTTAAATCCCAATGCAGAAATCGCTCGTGCAGCTCAAGCTTTACAACTCAATATTTCTGCTGCAAGAGGTTTACAGGATGTGCTTAAAAGTAACTTAGGCCCTAGAGGAACAATGAAAATGTAAGTACCCATTTTTTCGTAAGAGACTTCTTGTTAACTAAGGCAGTTTGCAACAACTGGTAATTAGCGTAGGGTCGATTTTCTCCATGCGCCTAAAACTGAATCAATGACCAAGTTGACCAGGCTTGCTAATCGAAAAAGAGCTTCTTGATAACTCTTTTATTCCTTGCAATTGACTTTAGAATGAATAAAAGACAATAATTTCACTTCTGATTCAGCCAGATTTAACGCAATTTCGACTTTGTAGAACAGTACTGTACTATTACCGTATGTTATATTACAGTATACTGTGGTACTGGCATGATGCACGTGATAGCAACTGTTGGATTTAGTAACCACTTGAAACGTGGAGTGGATTTGACAACCGCCAAACTCACCTAGAATGGACAATTTCTCACTCTGATACAGGAGTAGTATAGCTGTAATGATGTTAGATGATATGGGATCAAATTTATTATTTTAAATTGAATATCTACAAGAAAAAAATGTCGAATCTCTTTAGTACTGCGTACAAACATCAATCGCTTATCATTATAACTACCGTACGGTACAGTACTGGATAATAATCGATCTGATTCGTGTTTGCTCGCTATTCCATGCTTCTAAATGATACTTTAGCTATTTCCCCTTCATAATAATAAATAATTACGTATTGAAATCGACCGAATTGAAGTGATGCAATAAATGAAATAGTTATGATTGCCGCTAAAAATGAGTATGGCGATTTCACCCGATATCATTTTCAGTAAAACGTCTATTTTTTACAAGTTTTCAATCAAATTTTAAAAGAAGTAGTGGTACATTTACTGGCATTGCAAGAAATGAGAGCCATTGCAGTAATGATATAGTGTGTCGTTAATTGCTTATTTCTTGTCGGTAAAGATCTCGGATAATATCCTAAATAGTAATCTAACCAAGAAAGTTCGTACTTATGAAGAACAATTTGATACATAACTTAGCCATTGTAACATTAGCATATTGCCCTAAAATAGACTATTTATACATGTACTTGAAGTTATCAACATTTTACAATTAATACTATATACGAGTAGAATGCGTACAAGGAGCTAAAAATTGATCTCAATAGAGGCAAAAGCTTTCCTCTCGCTTTTAGACCAAAACTATATTCAATGGCTCCTTCACGTGCCATAGCTATATCTTATTATTATACCTCTCAACTTCATAGTGCAAACCTTTATTCGTAATCGCAAAATCTACACTAATAAGTGCTGTAACGTACAAACTTGCTAAATCAACGTGTCTATTGCTTTTATCTCTTGAACTGTAGGCTTGTTTCTGGTGCAGGTGATATCAAAATTACTAAAGATGGTAACGTCTTATTACATGAAATGGTAAGCAATCATAGGTTTTGAGCGTTAATTACGCTATCCGTCTTACTAACATATATACGAACATATTATCTTGTTAATAACCACGTTTTAGCAAATTCAACATCCTACAGCGTCATTGATTGCTAAAGTTGCCACAGCTCAGGTTAGTTTCCAACTCTCTTGAATGAGTTGGGAAATCCTTATTACAACATACTGCATATTTAGTATGTATCTGTACTCCAAAATATCGAATGCTGTAGTAAGTGTAATCTATCACATTAGGATGATATTACTGGCGATGGAACAACATCAAATGTATTGGTTATAGGTGAATTGCTAAAACAGGTTGGTAGCCAAAGATAAAAAATGCCAAGGTTTGACCCATCATTGTTAAATCATCACTTTAATAAACTTTATAGGCTGATCATTATGTATCCGAGGGACTACATCCTAGAATTATTGCTGAGGGTTTCGATTTAGCAAAGAAAAGAGCTTTAGAAGTTCTTGATGAAGTTAAAGTTCAAAGCGATATGGATCGTGATGCTCTAATAAATGTAGCACGGACAGCTTTGAGAACAAAATTAGCTGTTGAGATTGCTGACAATTTGACGGAGGTAAGAGATTAAACTATACCACAAGTAATGACGATAGCAGTCTCTGTAGACATAAAATGAGATTGACTTGGCAAATCTGCAAATATTGAAACAATTATTTTAGTTACTTTTGATTTATCTGGAATGTTACAATCGTTCCATTTACAGTTTAAAATATTCATTGATGTAATCTTATGATAATTATATAGATTATTGTAGATGCCGTCTTAGCTATACGTAAGCCAGATCAGCCAATCGATCTCCATATGGTAGAAGTTATGTCTATGCAGCATCAAACTGGAATTGACACTAGGTTTGTTTGCTACGTTTTATTATGAATAAAAGTGCGTTAAATGTTATTACTGTATCAATTTACTCCAAACTTACATTCGTTAACCTATTTTTATGTGTTTATTTATATAGATTGGTTCGAGGCTTAGTTTTAGATCATGGTTCTCGTCACCCCGATATGAAAAAGAAAGTTTCTAATGCGTATATCCTTACGTGCAATGTATCATTGGAATACGAAAAAAGGTAAGTAGCACTAACTAGGATTGCTACTGACTCTCTTCCATCATTAACGTTTCTATACTTTACAGTGAAGTCAATTCAGGATTCTTTTATAAGAGTGGTGCTGAACGGGAAAAGTTAGTTGCTGCCGAGCGCAAATTTACTGACGATAAAGTTCAAAAAGTTATTGATTTGAAACGAAAGGTATTTACACACTATTTACTTTACAGTCAGTAATTATAAACGCGTTAACGCCAGGCACAATGTTATCTGCTTTTAATTAGGTATGCGATACACCCGACAAAGAATTTGTGGTTATCAATCAGAAGGTTAGCTGCTTTCTTTTTTTAATAATAATAATCTATTAACGATGCAGCATAAGTCGCAGCAAACAGAATTTACTTCATAAAATTTTTCAACGATGAATTCCTGCATTAAAAATACATTTTATTTATTGCTTGAAGGGGATTGATCCCGTTTCCTTAAATATGCTAGCAAAGGAAGGCATTGTAGCCCTTAGAAGAGCAAAACGTCGCAATATGGAGAGGTAGATATACGTCGAATGAAAAGTTTTGTAGTTATCTTAGTGATCATAATTATTGAGACACTCTTCTACTTATATTCATCATTTAAAGGCTAACATTAGCTTGTGAAGGTACTGCCATGAATTCTGTGGAGGAATTAAGCCCCGATATTCTTGGTCATGCGGGTCTTGTTTATGAGCATGTTCTGGTTAGTTTAGTAACTGTGCTAACCTTTATAAATACTTCAATGATGATTTAATATATTATTCACCGTCTTGACATGACTACTGTAGGGCGAGGAAAAATTTACCTTTGTTGAAGACTGCAAGCAACCTTATTCTGTAACCATTCTAGTTAAAGGTTAAACTAAAATCAATATTTGTGTTATTACAATAACATATAAAATAGTAATTAATTCAACGATTGCTATCTCCATTTAATATTTTACTATATTTATTAGGACCAAATAAACACACTATCACTCAAATAAAAGATGCAATCCATGACGGATTGCGTGCTGTTTTGAATGCAATTGAAGATGGTATTATTAGATTATTTTATATTTCTTTATGACCATTTACGAGAGTTGTACGTCGTAGTCAAACCTTTCGGTATGAATTACAGTATCAATTAGTAATTGCTCTATTTAATTTTTAGGTGCTTTAGTACCTGGCGCTGGTGCTTTCGAAATTGCCGCACATGAAAAGCTTATGAAATATAAAGACACTGTGAAAGGTCGCGCCAGGCTGGGAGTGCAAGTAAGTTGCAACTAGTATAGCGCTAACTCACAAGAAAAATAATTTTTTACTTCACCTTATTGAGTGTACTTTTTACGTTTAGGCTTACGCTGACGCATTGCTTATCATACCTAAAGCGTTGGCTCAAAATTCTGGATTAGATGCACAAGACGCTATCGTTAAATTACAGGTGCGGATCGTATAGAAAATATCTTCCTTTTTAATCTATTAATAAGTGTATTTATTTATTATATTGCCATCCTATAGGAAGAATATCAGACTAATGGAACATGTGTAGGACTTGATTTAGTTTCAGGTTTGACTTATCATGTTGGTCTTAACGTTAATATAGATTTTATTGTCATCTAAGAATATTACAAAACTGTTTACAACAGGTGATGCGATCATTCCAGCTGATTGTGGTATCTGGGATAATTACCGCGTGAAAAGGCAGCTATTGCACTCTTGGTAAGGCTATTACTACGGTAGAATAACAAGATTAGTTAATGATCCTTTATAAACATGTTAATATTAATGTGTTTGCGTTTTCGTGATATAATTCGTGTAGTACCGTCATTGCTAGCAATCTGCTCCTTGTCGACGAAGTCATGCGGGCTGGGATGTCTTCTCTGAAAGGATAATATAGATTTACAATTTTACGATATCCGAGTAGTGGTTTAAACCTTTTCGATATCATTGATAATGAATTAATTATTATTGCTGAAGTGTAAGTTAATATTAGAAATTCTTCTAATATTACGTAATTGTGAACTTTTCAAAACATATAGACTTTTATGATTTTCTTTTCGTTTAATTTATGTATGATAATTTATCTCAGCGCATTTTGATCGTGCTACAGTTATGGTGCACGTTTGTCACTGTGTAGCTCCTTTATAGCAGACAATTTTAATAAATTCGAATTTTTGAAGAGGATTGAATTTCATATCTTGCGTTTTGGCTAACTTTTAAATTGAGTTTGGAACAGCTGAATATTGTTCTTATCCGAATTCGTAATGATTTAGAGAAAACGGTGCTACATGCAGTGTTCATTATTTTATAAGTTAGCCGACTTGTAGTTTTCACCATGGCTGACATACGGTACCGTACTTTTAAATTCTTATACCATATCCTTATGTAATGTTAGTAGGATCTACGCAGTTATATTATTAAAATTGTTAAAAAGACAACAGTAAATATTAATGAACCCGATGTATTTATGTCCGAGGTTTTAGGATCGTAAAAGTACAGAATAAATAAGAAATTTATTTGTAATAGCTAATCAAACCGTAATGTATATGTTACGACCGTTCCTAAAAAGAATGAATTTTGCCCTTAAGAAAGTTACGGTTAATCTTGAGAATCCAATCATTCTTAAGAATGTCCGGCCATTCCTAAGAATTGGCCGATAACATAATTTCACGCATTAAATACGAGAATCAGAATACTATATCCCGCCAATAGTGCACGGACCAGTAATCGCAAATACTACATAAGTATTCTATTCTTACGAGCATATAGCCCTTGATAGTAATTCAATACTTGGTAGGAATTAACCTGAATCCTTAATTCACGGTACCATAACAGGTTATACAGTACGAAAGCATGTAGCGATTATGGTGACACATGTCGTAGTAATTAATTTATCTATTAGCCCCAGGACTAACCATTAGCCGTCAGTATATTTTCACAAATAATTCATCTTACGATAGCTAGAAAGTTTACAAAAGTTGTTAAGGTATCGTGCATTTAGTTGAGTATTGGATATGAATATCGGATTAAATTATTTGCTGTTAGTCATGAATTCGTTAAAGCGCAATCTTGTAGATTACTATTCCATGTACAAACAATAAATTTATCTTGCAATAGACGGCATACGAACTAGACAGGGAAGACTGATCGAAAGTAATTTTAATAGCAACTATTATTTGTTAAGGAGCAATATTGTATTGATCTTATTTTAATATTAAAGTAAGTCACATCTATTAAAATGCTTTACAACAATACTAACATGTGTAATATCATGATTTACTAGCAATCTTAAAGATGCTATACTTATACATAGTAAAACTAGATTTAGTGTTGATAAGATGAACTTATTCAAAGCTAGCTTAAAAATTGCAACAGATGCGTGCATATGAACAACTATAACTAGGCTGTATATCATAGCAAACCATAAATGACCAAGATAAATATGAATGAATTACCCCTATTATTTGTAAGCCACAAATAAACCAGTTTCATGCAGTTAGATTAAATTTTAGCCATAAATAAATCAGTTAAAGAAAGCTTTATTATATAACGTTATCTTAATTAAAAGTATTTTCTATACATATATCTAACGCTTAAAAAATTATTACGAACATTATCAAACTCAAGGGTCAGTATAAATGCTTTAATAATATAATTTAAGTATTATTCTGTTCCCAATTATAATATAATAGGTTCAGTTTAAAGCTAATGTATGATACGCGTATAGACAACAACATTTTATTCCAGGAAAATCTGGCTAATTATTTTAAGTAATATTTAGCGATTCTAAATAAATTGTCATATGCATAATTCTGCATACTTTAATTCAATTACCACCTTATATAATATTGAATGGCATTTTTAAGTGTTTCAACAACAATATTTATATTTGTAACCATCTTTGATTAATGGATGGATAGACAATGCGTTAATACATGAGTTAAAAGGATAGCAGATCAGCATAAGGAGTGAAATTATCGCTATTTCTTGATTTATGTATTAAAAAGCTATCTGTTTCACGATTCTTACAAGCGTTTATGACTATTCTACATTATCCATCGACTTATTTACAAGGAAGTGAGCAATTATAAGCCACCTTAGTGCATGCATAATCATCTTCATCGTAATACTTGCTACCAATTGGTTTATTTTCTATCAAGCAATGCCTACTACAAAATTTAAGTGAAACTTTGCATTCTATGTCATTGGTTGGGACTATCGCTGTACCTAAAAGTAGAAGTTAAAACGAAATAAGATTGCCATTTTAGTCCGTATTCTGGTTATATACAGAACATTCTATTAAAATTTAAGAAGTAATCAGTTCGTTTTTACACGATATTTTATTAACAAATTTACCAGAAGGCAGCGAAGCATTTGTGCTTTCAACGGTAGGCATCAAGGTCATTTTATGGCGTTTGTAAATTTGTGAACTAAAATCAACTTGGCCTATAAAATTTGTTTTGCACATCTCAGATATGTAGGGGTACTTGAGAAGAGATTCGCGGAACATTTCTACCCGAATTTTATTACCATGCTTATATAATAATAGAACGATAACGTTAGCTTTTTTTCGTGTCGATATAACATTTTCCAAACTCTTCTACTTGGTAACAAGATTTACTAGAAATCTCCAAACCAGTCCATTAGAGCTAGAATATTGACTAAACTTTATTATTCTTATTATGTTATTATACAGTTGAATAAAGCTAGCGGTTAACTAACGGTTTACTAACGGCATATTAAAATAGCAACAAATGCAATAACATTCTTACAACTAAGATTACGGTCGATAATTAATTCATAACAAATGATATAATATCAGAAATGCATTCAGGTAACTATTTTATCTATAGTCTCTTCTATGGACTTACATACTGTAAATTTTGGGCTTAAAGGAATATGCTACTACAGTCAATCAGAATAAGTTTGAATCTTAATAAGCTTATAATGTTGAACTGTATCAATATACAGTAACTAAAAAAATCTCATTTCGTAACAGCCGATAAAATATATTTTAATCAATCTTGACTACTTCTGTAATTTAGACTTAATTGAACTATTAAAGCTATTCGAAACAATCAGCAGAATACTGTAAATATTGTATAATATACAAGAAACTCTTTCGAAACTAGTACAGTTTTAATGGTAATTACAGAATTGCACCGTAGCATATTAACAAAGCGTTATACATAATTCTAACGCTGAATTAGAGTGTAGGACCTCCAATTGTTATGATTGACTGTTGCAGAACACTGAACGTACTATATAAAATATAAAAGACTCTTTCTAAACTAAGACAATTCAGTCATAAATAATAGAACAATATCTTCGTATGGCGTGGTAGTATTTGCTATTAAATTGGAGCATAAAATCTTTGATATATAATTACCAGTATTTACAGTTAATAGTTTAGTAATATTGTTATAAAGATATTGCTTCATCCGAGCTCAGCAGTATGTAATTTTTACTCCCTATATATTTGGGCATTATCGTGAGGGCACTCATGTTGGATTCTATTATAATTATTGGCGTTTAATTAAGTTAGCAATATTGTCATGATAGAATGACTTCGCTTATGGGATAGCAGTACTACTCCATGTATCAGTGATAAAAAATATTAGAATAGGGGTTAGAATAGGTTTGGTTGAAAACATTATATTGTCATGATGAAAAGCTTAATTCTTTAGATGAGCAAAATCTATTGCTATATTTATTTTATAGCTAACATTTTGCCTTACAGGACTGTGTCTATGAGTAAAACAAACCTATCCGATAAATTTTCGTTTAGCATGATATTGCATACCTAAACTAGAAATTAACCATAGTTATTAAAAGCTACGAGTATAAAAGACATGCGTGCAGACTTGAGGCATACAGAGATTAGTGCATTCTATCTTCTGGAAAATGCTACAACTAGAGAAATAAAAGCGTAATTGCAAGAAGAGCTGGGATGAAAAGCGATATAGCCAAAACTATGTTTGCTTCTAAATTTAATCTCGTATACTTAGAAAGTCAAGTGGCTACTACCGCAGTATAAGCAATTTTTTTCAGACAGTATAAGGAATTTATTTGATAGGATAAATGTATCGACCACTTGTGCAGCTGGGAAGGTATTGCTAAATGCCAGACTGAACTTCATTTTAAATTGGCAAAAGTGACAGTAGCTAAAGAAAACAGGTTCTTTTGAAATTAATTAAGTAGGCACGGTATATTCCAAGATCTTCAAGTAAAGATTCACGGAGTGTTTAGGTAATTTTTTCGAGTATCAAAAGGATAAGAAATAGGCTCGCGTTACATTTATTTTAAGACTAAATAAAGCTAATGTAAATAAAATTGCGATCCAGAAATTTTTTGTGGACTAAATATTAACTTGGTTAACTTATTTTAAGTTGAAGAGGATTTCATCCATAAGAAGATGCTATGATAATAGTTGCATGAAAGAAAATAAACTGAGAATAATTGTGACTTTATTTTAGGTACTTACTTAGAAAGTAAATTTATCATTATCCATATGCAATCCAAATTAATAAAATTTAAGGAGAATTAATATAGGTCTAGTTTTCCATATCAGTTCAAGAGAGATTACTTATTTATAAAGTCGTTTAGCTTAACAGTAATAAATTTATAGAAATGGGATAAAGCTCGAAGTTTTACTATCGATAATTAAATTGTCACTAATTGTTTCAACTAGCGCATTCTTCCAATATCATTGTCTTATTAAACGATAATTCTAATAATTTAATTTCTGGGAATCAATCTTTAAATGGTAATTCAATTCTTTTTTACCGCCAACAGCGGATAGAAATATTCCAATCTTGCCGGACTAATTGAGATTTAGGAAATATTTTATAATAGAAAATAGTCGATGTAAAACATATCTGTATATAGTTAACAGCTTTTATAACTTAGATGCTTATCGTATTTATTTACCAATACAAATATAAAAGAAATCAGACTACCTATAAACTGATCGTTTGACAGATATGAGATTTCTAGTAATTGCTATTTAAAATCACTGATTGCATTTAACGGTTATCAGGCGTTGATTTAAGGTTCAAAGGTGAAATTGTATGTAATTTGGATCCGCTTTTCTTTTAAATCAAGTAAGCATATCTAGTAATGACTTGGTCAATGGAATACAATAAAAAGATGATAAGCAAACCCAGTATATCCGATTAATTTCCAAACTGGATAAATAGACATTTTTATGGGCTATACAAAATAGCTGTCTATTACCCCTCAAAGTAAACTACTGTATATCCAATAAAACTTAATAAATGACCTTAAATAGTCATAATATCAATATTAATAAACGAGCCGATTCAAATCTATCATTTCAAATATTAATATAAATACTAATAGAAATCGATCACGTATTAACTGACATTTATAATTTTATCACTGGCATGTATAATTCTAGCTGGTTTTTCAGCTGTAAAGGTAAGAATATATTCATCAACCAGTTTATGCTAGACGTATTCAAATTATTGACAATCAACGTAAAGGATATTCATTGTCTTTTATTTCTAGATGTATTATGCCCGTCCAAACTTCTGTTGGTTCATAAACAATATTATAGAAAAAGTCTAATCATGATTTTATTATTGACCACCCCCTTTTTTGCTCCTAAAAATCAGTACAAGTCAACTATCATATCTATTAGAACAAATACGCATTAGTAGCACTTTTAATCCTAATAAATTGATCAATTTTTATTGGATGCTATAAAGCAGTGGAAGAATCAGATAAAACTATTTACATAGAAGAGATTACAAGAGATTCCTTTTATTTTGTATTTGTATAGTTGCAATTTAATATCCTTTAAGTTGATATAGATCTTAAGAAATCCAAGTACAGATAAATTTAATTTAAATAATGATGGGTGTGGTAAAAACAGCATGATAGCGGAAGATTTCTTTATCTGTTTGAATTAACTTAAGTACTGAATGATAGAAAAATTCATCCGAATTCCCCATCAATATCTATGTGCTATCGGCATAAGTTGCTATAATTATATCTGAATCTACGTTCAATATCTAGTACTGATACGACAATGCAACTGGAAATACAATTTATTATTCAATAACGTAAATAAAGTAAATAATGTAGTATCCTATACAGTTATTACAAGATAGTATGAAAATCTTCTACATTTTTATCAATAAACGGTAGCGCTCCAACATGAAGATTGAAATAGATCATATATTCTGAAAGTAATTAACTGGTGCAATTCTACGTCTGTCATATTGAAATGATCGAGCTATCGATAGAAACTTTATCAAATTCTCTTTCTAATTTAGCTAACAATTATTGTCACTTTAACTAATACCTAATAAATCCATAAATAATTGAGTTGCATTTACAAGCTTTATGTTGAGTACTATTTCGTTATATGGGATTAACTATAGGGTAATGTTAATGGTACGAAGTAGACTTTATAACTTTATAACTTTATTGGGTGATCTCTGGATGAAATCAATGCAGGATTAAATGAATAAATTTGCTTTACCTTTTCCCGTCTACAATTCATTCTGGTGATATTATATTTAAAGTAACCAAATGAAATTAACATGTATATTTAAAATTTGATATTTTTGCATAGAATTATAGATAAATTACTTTAGATACTTAAAAAAAACAAAAATAAAAACTTGTCAAATAAAAATTTATCATAGCCCACCCCTATTCCTTGTTCTGATTCTTTTAAAATAACATTAAGTTCGACTTGTTCGACTTGGAATTATTAAATAGATAGTGAAGAACGGATAAAGCGACATCGATAGACATTTAGGCAGATATTGTCTGGAATATTGCGTCAAATATAATTGATAGCTTTAAAACATGAGCTAACTTACCACTATATCAGTTATTAATGCCTTGGATAAAATTCGAGCCACTTTATCCACCTTCCTCATGGTATTGCCTATCATTAATCTTCTGTTAAATGTCGTTAAGAAACAAATACCACCATGACGTAACTTCAAGACAGCCATTTTCTATTTTTGAGAATAAATAGAATGATAGACTGTGTAACGTATTCTATGCTTGCTAATGATATATTTACTTGAAATTAAAAAATAAATTGTCACTACATAATTTCATCGCTACAACCAAGATAGAATAATAAACAAAATCTATTGATGATTATGATCAAGGATTGACGTTATTATTTAAACAAGAGGTAATAAAAGGCCAATCTTATATAATTAGAATATTCACTTAACCAATAATGCTGATATAATGAATATTTAGCTTTATTTATAAGGATATATATGAATATATGCAGTACTACTATATCTACATTACAGGTAGATTGTATTCTCCTGTAATCTACGACATTAAAGGTTAAATATTTAAGAATGTTCAAATAAAACAATACTTAATGGATGTATTTATCAAGTTTTCAATTTAAAGCAGTAACAGAGTATCACTAAGATATGAAACTATGTTGCACTATCCATGGTGATACAATCTGAGATAGTCTATTGCTTAGCACAGAGCAAGTAAAGTAAATTTATTCAATGTTACTGTAAATAAAATTATGTTCTCCAAACCTCTAGTGGATCAACCATGACTGCAAACATTAATCGGTCATTCTGAAATGGAAGATCCGATGTTAGTTTCTTCTTCACGTCGGTACTCACTATTGGTATAGCGTAGGCCATGCAATGGAGCGTAATCCATGAAAGACATAAAAGAATGGCGATGAAAGACAACATTGCAGTTCAAATTAATCTATTGCCGAATGTAATCTTCAATTAAAAGCAAGCCTTTTAACTATCAAGTAATAAATTGATATCGTCGATAAGGATAGGCGATGGCTATAGTATATAGCTTAAAGAAATATCCAATCTCCAATTTTAGGGCAATTTACTTAATGCATAAAACTGCACTTGCATAAATAACTTAAAATCAAGAAAATGTTTTAGAAACTTCCACAACCTCAGGATGTTAAACTTGCTGGCTAATATTGAATCTCAAATTTTCCGACTTGTTTTTATATGCTCCTACATACCAGCAAGCCATTGATGGTATAACAATAAGAGCAAGTTAACACTGTCAATGATTTGTATTTATTAATTGATCATCATTTTTTATTTTATGCCTTTGTTCCATTCTAATGTTATGATACCTTCAACTCATGATGAAGGATATTAGACAATGAGTCGGTATAAGCGAGGATTTAAAGATCAGAATTCCTTCAAGAGCTAAATTGCACAAAATCTATCATTAATACTATCGAGACTTTAATAACGTTATGAAAGGATTCAAAGCTGTTTATCCAGCCCACCCCCTACTTTAGGACTTTGATTATGCTATTTTGTTGGACATTGTTTAATTTAGAATAGATTTAATTTCAACTTTTGTCATTAAACATATCGATATAATATATTTGAAGTAATCTATATTGATGGAACATGGCACAAAAAATAGAGGAAACAAAAAAGTACTTAGCCAACTATGAACCCAATGTTTAATAATAGTTAATATTCAAACAGCACCTTCATTTACAACTATTTTATGTGTCTTATTTTCTTTCAAGCCGTAATAGTATTGCATTATTGACTAGCTTTATTTAATGGTAATGTTAGAAATGAGGTTGAAATAAAATTAATAAATGATCATTTTATTAAGTTGGCTAAAAATAAGGTTGAAATTTACTTGGATAGACATCAAAGTCATTGATAAAATAAGATTAATGAGCTATCATCTTCTTGAGTTGGCCATGGAAAAAGGATTCGATTCACGTACATCTACTTTCAGTCTAGATAGAATTGATTTGACAGCATGATAATGATTTTTTTGTCTATCCTTCATTTTTATAGGAACCTTTAAGTTAGTACTATTGTGTTTTCTAAAACGTCGTTACGAATTTCATTCCTTTTTTTCATTAAAATCCATCCATTGATGTAATAAATGACGACATGCACTCATTTCTGTCTTGGTGTCTACGATTGTGTGTCATACTTGTTTTGTCTTTTTACATATGACGATATCTATTTAATCATGTAGACTGTTCCATGACAGTAATACGTACTTGAGCTTAGCTACGCCAACCTATTTTCAATGAATATTGTATACAGCTGACAAAATAAATGAATAAACATCCTAAGTGATGGGAATTATTTTGATTATCAAGATACCGGATAGGGTGATCGATCAGTTTTGTCGAAAATGATCTGGTATTAATCATGTCTATAAAGCTACTATATAACAACGGTAGACGATCTGTTCCAGTCAAGCTCTATCCATCAAAATATTTCCATTATGACTGCAATGATGTTATTGTAAGGAAAGATATTCACGTCTTGTATTTGTCATTCGACAATAACCAACATTCAGTCTTAGAGTCATGACTAGGGGATTAAGTAAACAGCTGAATAGCAAGTAGAAAATGGATAGAAAGGTATTAATTGATGATAATTAGGCATCCTAGACTGATAGGAAATGGATAGATCATATTTGATCGGGAATAAATCATTATGACCTTATACTTGACGTGAATTTTCAATCATGACCACATCATTTGCTCCTCCTCTTTCCCTTTTTTGAATAATAATTTTACCTCTCCCTTCTGTTCAATCATAAGAGTAATATTGATCATTGATAAAAGTGAATGTCTTATTGCTTACTTCGGGAATGATAACAATGATCAAACTGAAGTAATTAATATATAAGTATAGCTAGATGTTATTGTAAAAGCATAAATAAATTATTTTACGATTTAAACTTGACTCTGTTGATAGCATCTCCTATTCCGATAGAGCTAGACTTAATAAAATAGTCTCAGATCGAGATGACGGATAGAATAATATTAAATAAAAGCAACTCAAGAATGAATATAACTGTTAGATCGAAAAAAATAAGAATGAAAGCCTTGTCGTCTTAAGTCGACTACTAAAGAGTATTGATTTAGTCGAAGTAATGATTAAACTTTTGATTAGTAAGGTGTAAATTAAGATTAACTACTAATATCTACAACATAGGATTGCCTTAGCTTTGAAATCTATCTGTGAGTTATTTTTAGATTATAGTCTAAAATATTCAAAACTAGAGTTTCCATGCAAGTATAGATACTATTTATTTTTGCTGTGGTCATTTACGAAGATCGAATTAAAGTTATAATTAGGATATTCCTTTCATTAAAATTAGTCTATCTATTGAAACCTTTCCTAACTACCTCCACCCCCATCTTCCTGGTCAACTTAATATAATTTCCTAATTATCATCAGAACTAGCAACAGCAATATCAAATATTGATTACCACAAGGAGTTATTTAATGTTGATGCTATTGGAAATGATTTAATTTCTTTGATTGTTCTGCTTTGTGTATTAGACATGTCGCTTACTTTCTTGTGACGTTATGTAACTATCTAAGTGATGTTATAACAGTTGTTTCTTCTTTAATTGGATTATAAACGAGGCAGGACGATTGACATAGATTTTTATTAATTACTGATTATAATGCAGTAAAATAGCTCCAATCTTAAGCTATAATTTTTAAGTTCCAATTTTCTTGTGGTATTCTGCTATACTTCCAAGGTTAAAGATCTTTTTGAGATAATTATGCCAATATTGTATTTATTTACATCAGCTTGATTAAACAATAAACCAAAATTGAAAGTTTATGCGAAGATCCTGTAGACAATTAATTATTTTTATTCTTGATTTATATAGACAAAAATACCCAATCTTGACCAATTTGTGATTTTGCATAAATTGAAAAATAGATCGAATAGAAGAGTATGTTTAAAAATAACCTTAACATAGCTTTGAATCAATACTTAAAGGATTTAAGACTGAAATTACGGTGTCTACCGGTGATTATTATCCAGTTATTCCTTTCTTCTTACGATAGCCTTGCATCAGTAATCAATCATTTATTTAATCAATACTTCAAAATTTATCCGTTACCATTTTCCTTCTCATCATGATAGCTTTGAATCGTTATTGGATAAATGATTTAATAGTTAAACTAACTACCATTAATTATTGTCCAGTTTATCCTTTCTTCTTACAGTAATGTCATATCCAAAATCAATTATATAATTATTTAGTAAGTAGTTCAAATATACATCCATTACTATTTTTAAATTTTTTCTTTCTTCTTATAATAGCTTTGAATCAGTACCAAATAAGTTATTTTAATATTCTAAGTGTCTATAGATTATTATTATCCAAGTTTTCCTTCTTTCTACGATAACTTTGGATCAATATTGAGTAAATTGCTCCACAATTCATTTTACTACCAGTTACTATAATTACAATTATTATCTAGTTTTATCTTTCTTGTTACCATAGCCTTGAATCATTGCTCTATAGTTTTATTCCACGATTTTGAACTCTACCGATTATAATCCGTTATTCCAGCTCTCTTTCTTTTTACGGTAACCTTAAATCAATTTACTATAATTATATTGATTGTTAGAGCAATTGCCGGCTATTATCACGCAATTTTCTTTCCCAATCTTTCATTAGAATCTTATTTATATAAAACTTTTTCACATATGTATATATCTATATAAAGTTATCAATACATAGTAGCTGGCATTCATTATTGCAAAACACTTCTTCCATATCATTGTTGAATTAGTAAATCACCTTGCATCAGCACCTAAAGTAAATTATAAGTAATTATTGGCATTATGAAATAAAGCAATGAAAAAAGATGTTAATTAGGCATGTTAAAATTGAGTGTTTAGTTAAATAATGTCATTGTTGGATGATCTCCACATTTACTTGAAAGTAGAGCGGCTTTTTTGAAGAGAAGTATCCTTGGTTACTGGACTTAATAGTAGACTCTAATCATCAAGTAGGATAACAACTGTAATATTATTCACAAAGTCAACATTTTTTACAACGAATAATCTAAAGTGGAATTGCAATAATATCATAGTGGACATATCACTCAATGTCAAAGAATAATGTAAATTTATTACTGCTTTTAATTACTGTTTCTAGCTTGCTGTTCAATAGGGTATCGTTTTTAAAACAAATTCCACTTAAAATCGTCTCTACATGCCTATTCTTAGATCTTTCTTTCAAATATATGTACTGTATATTCATTATTTGTTATATCGCTGATTGAATAGTATATATGTATATGTTATATACTTAACAAGGTAGAAAAAGATATAAATCGTCTAATTGATTCTTTCGTTCTACTTGTTTAAAGTGCTTTTGAAGTTATCACTCATTTTAGGATATTTTTCAATTCTTTCTGTTGATGATTTATCCATCCGACGATTACAGGTGCAATACTAAAGAATATTGTGTTATTTATGTAGGAAGCTACCATTTGAACTTTTCCCAGGTCCTACATCGAGTATTGATACGTTCCATTGGCCACTTCCTTATTATGCACGATCGGCAATTTCAATTACCAACTATAGACAGTTTACAGTAGATTTCCTTCAATCGAATAGATTACATCAACAGATGCTTTCCAAAAATAAATATTGACTGATATAATCTATTGCAGTGGTTCACGTCTAATTTGTTCAATCCGTCAGTTAAAATATATAAAAGGTTACGTCTATTTTAGCGAAATAGTGTTCATCTTGAATTGGCTGAGGCTTAATTTTACGACTTTCATTTCTAACCAAAAGGCACTATTTATTACCATGTCTACTTTTATCCAGTGCCAATACTACAGTAATAAAGCTATTTTTAAGTGAGTAACCTTAATATCTACTTTACTCAACATGTAAACAAAGTGAGTGAGTCAAGTATAGACTTCCGAGCTACCTGACGCTGAAAGAAAATGGTGGCTTTGGATAAATAAATTCTCATGTATTGACGACACTTTTTATCCAATTTTAGCACCCTACTAATTATGTAATGATATGGATAACGCCAAGATTAAAACAAACCAAGATAACGATAAGAATTTTCAGTATTGCGCCATAGAGGAGCCGTATTTATACTATTACACATCCATGAACGAGATTGAACTCAATACTTGTGCCAATATAGACCATAAATTATTCTATCTTACCTTAGTAGGATGGATTAGTCCATGTAATCGTATATACCAATATTGCCCGGATATATCGCTTTAAAGATATATATGGCTGCCTGTCTATATAGGGAATCCTGTTGTCTTTTCTATAGACGTCCTTAGAATCCCATACTCAATCGATATAACTGCTTATTATGTAAGGATTTAATGCTTCCTATGTCAGGATAATAGGGGTCTGTACGCATCTGTAGAGTTGGTAATTTGTTCAAAATTAGTTTATACTTCATAATTGATTCATTTTCACTACCGGTTAATCAACTTGACGTTCATCTTAGGGTGATTCTAGTTGAAATTTCCAAGATTTTATTTGTCTATGTTAAGGTTAAAATCGATAGCATACGTTGGATATTAATAATATCACAACAGATGCTCATGTTAAATTTCTGCTAGGTTAAGATATTATATATTGCTGTGGTTTTAACTCAAAAATTTATTACAGCAAATAAAGTCTATGATATCCATTACACTAGCCTGAAATAAAGCAACTCTAACGATACAGAAGACGTCATATGAAATTATAGAATACCTTCTACAGCGTAATAAGGAACTTTATGTAAAGACAAAGTAACCTACAAATACTTCTAATTCATAGATAGACTTTGGATAGATCGATATTAGGGTAATAAAATTGTCTACTTATTTCTATAAAGGCGATGTATTTTCTGTCAAAAATCAAGTGATCGTCATGTCTATCAACAGCCTGCAAGGAATGAATGAATGATTTGATATCAATTAATATTATAAATAAGGAATAGGCATTAAGTCAAGATATTGTTGAAAACTAATAAATGAATTAGTCAAGTAGACAATAATGTCCTCATTGTTGGTGAATTGACAAGGCTATAGTGAAATTTAGAACTACTAAAGGACGATATCCTTACAGACGAAATATCCATTAGAAAACAAGAAAGGTATAAATAATTATACCATGATTGTTCCAAAAATATAAGCAAAGATGCTACCACTTAGGCCGATGAATCAATCAGGCCAACAAACTAAACTGCTTATGCTATCATTAAATCATATTACTCCATTTCTGATTATGATTTTGTTGGAATAGATTTCCTCTTATAGTGCCCATGATTTTGTTAATGCCTTTTAAATCGATGTCAACCATTGTTTAAATTAGCATTATTATCAAAACTACGCTAAATGTTTGCTAATCATTTCCAGTTAGCTAATGTACCATAGGCAATAAAAACATGATTGCCATAAATGATTTAATTTGAGCCTAGGTAGAAATAAAATTGAATTTTAAAGGTACTATAGCGTAACCTACCGTCTTATAAAACAAGTATTTAAAATGTGTTTTGTAATGACAAAATATCGAGGAAGAAGTTCCTAGAAATACTGAAGTGATGATGACGAAGGCGTAAAAAAATTGATAAAAATTTCATTATCTTGGGAGAATTGTATGATGATGAAAGAAGATAATTGTAATAGCCAATAGAAAGGGTTTTTATCCGGTTTACACTTGCCTTAACAATACGGTTTAAGATTGCATTTAGGATAATCCACGCGCCCTAAAACATTAAAATTCTACTTTCTTTTTCTCTTTAGTATTTCATTATGCTTATTAAATTAACGAACGATTCGGTCTAAACTTCGATTTCAAGGCTTACTTCCGTAGTAGATTATACAATTTCAATACCTCTATACACTACTAGTTTTTAATAATAGTTACTCATTATTTATTCCAAATTTTGGTAAAATGAGATAATGTATTACCGGAAAAGGATGACTCAGGATGTTAAAGATATTATACGACCAATATGACCCGACGTGCTACCGTAAATCTCCGAAATACTTATTTTACGCTTAAAATGAGTAGTATGTACATTTAATATAGAATATTAATATATTAAAACAGCCTCTTTGGAATTAGTACCTACTGATAGACTATATATATGTTTCATGGAAATTTTTGTAAAGAGAGAGGCTTTATTAGTAGAAAAGCGTAATATTAGATATTCCTGTTATTATTGCATTTTCTATGATAAATTAAAGACGGCAGTGCAATTTCATCCTCAAGTTACATTATAATGTCCGAGCGTAGTTCGATTTCAAAGAATGGTACAGTATAATGATAGATAACACTGTAAAAGTATTTGCCTGTCATTTCTATATGAATAGTTAAGCTTAGAATTTTGGCTGCATATCAGACTGGCTCGGACTTCGTTCTAGCTGCGTTTGGTTTTAGGTTATTAGTGCTCCTAGATAGCTACTAATGGTTTGAATTACTTATTGTAAAAATTTTTATTTTATTATAGAGCCTTAAATAAAAATTGACTTTCACGGATAATGAAATATTTTATTTTCGGAGGAACGATTCTGTACACACAGATAGCATTACACCTCCAGTTGTAGTTTACAATTTGTCCAAATAGCCTGAAGCATATTAAATTTTATTAAGTAATCTAAATTAATTGATAAACTAGATTGAGGAATGATATGGCTGAAAATAACTTTTGACTAATACGATACTTCGTAATCCGTATACAGATGCTAGATAGTAGTAATGAATGAGCTTATGACAAACCTTGTCGACATATTGATTAACAAAATAGATATGAAATGAATAATTACTTAATTAGCTTTAGGAAGCGTATGTATTGGTTGTTTATATCGTTCGATTTGGCATGATAGATAATAATCGTCCGGAAAACAATCATAAAGGGTAATATAATATGATTTCAATTGTATTTATAATTGATATAGAAATAAAATCTACAGTTGCTAGGATAAAATTAAGATGATAAGAATGTTAAAATCGCTTAGTCTTTGTTTATCTACTCCATCTGCTCTGACAAGAGTCCATCGCCGATTATTTAGATATTTTGAATTATTGGAATGTTCCATCCTATTTGGTAATAATTTCTTTATTAAACATGAAGGCATGGATTTGAAGCTTATAAAAAACCTATTGCATGTTTTATCAAAAATGATAATGCTTATAATACCGCATATATTCTCGTATTAATGTATGGTCTAAAGACTGACAATACCGCTTTTAAGATCAGTAGCTTCAAGGATTTTCTAATTAACAGGAATGAATTAATCTTAACCAGATGATGAGGTATATAGGGATTAATTAGACGATTTTTGGACTATTTTGTATATGTTGAATGGAATAGCCGAAAAATAATGCCAGAATTGTATAGAGGCAGTAAAATGGCAATATTTGAAAGCCTTTGTATTTTATTTCGAAGATATCTAGTTATCCAGATACGCATCGTATCATCAGAGATACTCTTAATGATGCTGAATATATTAATTGGCTTTTGAAAGCCGCAATTATTATAGATATTGTAAGAATCGATGTCATTCTTAGCAATAATATTGAAATATCAAAGTCTGCTCATAATATTTTGTTACTGATTCTAATTTCATAACGATAATTTTTTTTTCGAAGACATTGGGTTGTGTGGAGACAAGTTACGATTAAAGCTATCCTTAATAATACAAAAAGTTTTATTAATTTGCTAGCAAAACCTGTTATTGTTGTAGATATTGAAAAATTAAACTCAGCTGTAGCAACAATGTTGCGGTATCATGGCTTGCCCGTGGAACTTTGAGATTAATTCAACACGCATCTTTATGGTTTCACCTACTATATTAATCTTTAAAAGATTTTAGTTATGCAGATTTCCAGTTATAACTTAAGATACTCTCAATTAATAAAATTATTTATTAGTGATTTGTAAAGGTTGTACTTATTGTAGAAACTATAAGATTTGATGCTGGTCTTGATACGAATATTGAATTACTGAGCTAACGGAACTTGCCTGCATAATTATGGCTGTTTTATTAGTGATACGAGTATTATGTTGATGTAGACAACAGGATACATCCAAGAATAATAGAATATATCAATATTAAACTTTGTCAATCGAGGTTTCCCCAAAGCTGTAAATAATTGACTTCTTATTGATCTAAATTTATAATTGTTTATGCACCAATGCATGTAAATACTTGCTATACGCGTATTTGATGAAAATTGATTTAATTTCAGCGCGTTTGAAACCTTTACCTACAGTTAAATCCACATAGACGTGATTAATTTTAAATAGGTACCCAAAAGACTTCTTATACTCCTAGAAGTTGTTATATTCGTAATATTAAACGTATTATATCTTTGTTTTAGCTCTCTTTACTTAATTTATAATTTAACATAACCATTAAGTCTAAAATTAAATTTCCAATCAGTAACGTAGCTAAACATGCCATAACTCCTCATATCTTCTTATTATATAAAAATATTAATTTCATCCTATAAATTACGTTTAATATAGATCTAGCCGTAAACACATTTTATAAATATGTTTAAACCCTTACAATTTGACGTGGTTTGATTATATAAAATATTTGCCTATACGACAAATAAGTCATATTTAATTTTTGTTGAATTTTAGGCCGGCATATTAGCTGCAAACTCCAAAAAGATCTTGATACGAACCCGTATGAACATTTAAGAGCTAGTTCTAGTTGTTTTAATCAACCTCAACTTCGATAATGAACTTGCTTTTATGCTATTAATTTATAGCATAAAATGAAGACAATGATTTTCATCTTATTCATCTACATGGATGTTTTTTTGTGCCTTTCCCCTATATATTAAACATGACAAATTACAACATCAAAATTTATATGGTGACTAAGAGCGATGATCATAAATTTGTTAATATGCCAACACTTGCGAATCTATGAAAGAGTTCCTCATGGCAGATCATCAATGTATTCGGATTTGCATCGCATAAATTCGGCGATATAGGTGATAGATTAATGTAACGCAAAATTAATTGATGACTCTAATCGTTAAGGAATAAATACGATTACATAATCATCAATAGAAAAAAACTTAGTCTATTTATTATAATAGCTACGGCAATAACATTGATTGAATGTATTAATTGAGTTCGGTCCCATACTATTCATTAGCTGCTGATATCCGTAAGCTTTAAGATCCATCCTACTGTTCTTATTGGAAATATCGCTAAAACTTTTCCGTATAATGCGTACTGCTGGTAATACAGTATACTTATTTTTTTCAAATCAGACTACTAAAGATCATTGTTGCCGGTATCAAATGAAATTATTCGCATATTCTTTATGTTAAAGTGAATCTGTAGTTGTAAAATGTTTGTTTGATTATAATTATTATTAAAATTGTCAGAATTTGCATAAGTTTACGATTATAGCTTATTATTAAATTCTTACAGTTGTATACCAGCCTAAAAAATTATATATTTTGAGGCTGGTCTGAAGCAGTAAGAACTTAATAATGATAATCGTTTACACTATTCTTCATTAGATTGATCGTTATCAACCGTTGATATATTGCCATCTTTACGAAATTTTACTGGTGATTATGATAAAATTATTGCTTGACTTTTAATTATTTAGATCGCTGTAGATATTAATTAATTAATAAGATCATTCTTTATGGAAATTTAAATAATAAAGAAAGTTTTTGGATTCCTTTTTAAACAATAATAACCTTCCAGATGTAATCACGTAGATGTGGTTAATTAAACATAAAATTGCAATGATTATTGTGGCATTATCTGCCTCTGATGATGCAGTTTATTTCTCTCACCGATTCCGGTCACCACCGGTTCATTATGATCTTTACTTTATATCACTAACTTCATTAAGATAGTTTTTAGTTTTGGGCTATAGTTCATAAGTCATTTATGTAAACTAAGAAGTTTTCAAATATGAAGAAAGATAATAATCGACTATAATAATTAGGTTAAACTTAGATTGAAAAATTAACTAACAATTATGAAATTTTTATCGTTATTGTTTTCCTAAGAGACTATCCAAGTTTATACGTGTTGGTATTACGATTCCATTACGAGATTCTTTAAGATATTTTGCCTGTATTTACAGAAATTCTTACTGATTTCACTTGGGCAGTTTTTAATGTTGGCTATAGACTTAAATATTAATCGTTTACTGATCTGAATATGCTAATATGTTTACGTAAGATTAGCATAGCATGTAGTGGAGTGCATGGAGACAAAATAGGATACTTGGACTACTCAAGAAGGCGATAAGGCAATGTATGGACTACTTAGATAGTTAAATGTTGTGCCCTTAAATTAGTAGAATCTTTGAAATTACGGAAGCTGATAAACATAGATCTACTAGGACTACTACTGTAGAGTTATGTACGTACTGGTTGGAGACAACTGCTGGTTTCTTCAATCCCTGTGTAGAGCTATGTACTTCTCTAATTTCAATTAGACTCAAAGAAATTTTTTGAAAGAAATTTAAATTATGGATAATACTAGCTCTTGCCTTTGAACGTAGCGGCGACTGCATGAGTGCATATTGATTTAATTGTGTTCAACTTTAATCAACAACACTTTTTGAAAAATAAAAAAACGAATGGTAACTGCGATAGCAGTTTTCTTCGCCGATCTTGATGCGATATTTTTTAATATATAGTTATTGCGATGACAAAAGGACACCTACATTTGATATGGTAAACAGTCATGCTTAGTATATTTCTGTTGGGGTCAGTTTGAATAATTATTTAGCTGGTTTAAATAGTTTTATACAAAATTCGAGAATTTGAATTAATTTAATTACTCTTGTAACAGCGTATGCAGCACCTAAACGCAACGATAACTTCCACATTTGAAGTCTATCTGGTTATTAATTAAATCGTATTATTGGCAATAAGGATTTGCATATATAACTATACGAAGTTGGTATCTTGTAAAAAATAACAGATGCTTCTGTATGGATTTATGCAAACCTTACCGATTATATCATTTCAACTAACTCCGTCATTTCTACATCTTAAAGAGATAACGTTAGTAAATTATCCCGATTAACATTTTAAATTTTAGTACCCTTACTATGCTGATTGACAATATTGTTGTCAGGATAACGGCGTAATTTTATTATTAGCATCAAAACGCTAACTTGACATTGATTTAGCGATTGATTGAAGCAAGATAAATGCAGAAAAATTCGACATTGATTGCTCGGTGGTTTAAAATATTATTCCGTAACATGGCCTTGTTAATGTTAACAATGGCTTACGAAAGAAGTTTCGACATGAAATAAAGACAAAAACATTAATAATAAGTTCAGATATGATATTAATAGTAATTTAAACTAGTGCGATATACTATTTAATTTTAAATACACATGGCATTAATTGAATATAAATTACAAGATCATGGCATCGTTATAATCAATAACTTTCTATTTCAGAAATGTGACTACGTGGCATAAAGTCATTTAAAGTAATCGAAAAAATATAATGGTTATTCATGTTATGATAACGTGTTGTAAACAAGGTATTATGCTAGATTCTTGCTTAAAATACATAGCCATCTACGTTAGATACATTATGTTATTAAAACAAGCATAATTTTATGCTACCATTAAACCATTAAAAAGTATTGACATTATAGGTTTGATTCGAGATATGGTACCTATCGAATGAGGTAGAATTCCAACAACTAAATTTTAAATCAGTTTTACTTGAATCGTTAGAAATAATAACATTAAGGTAGAATAACAAAGTGATTGTTCTAACCAATTATTACAATGTAACATGATTTTTTGCAGAACATGTTGATTTTATTTGTTTCTCTTGACATTATTTAATAATTGACTAATCAATAGTAGTTGTACTGGTATAGTAAATCGGTAAGATTGATTAACTGATTTTGTTATACAATAATAATGATCAGGCAGTTATCGCATCTCATGCTTTGATAACGCGAATAACATAATTAGGATCGGTCTATTCCATAGCTATAGATTACTGTTTTAACCCTACAATTATAGTGATCTCGATTTCGTGTCAAATATTGGTATAACAATCTCCTGACCTTATCGGTATTGACAGCTCAAGAAAATTAGATCGATTATTCTTATATCTCCATAATCTATCAGATGCTACTTAGATAGTGATATTCAAACCCTTTATATACCAAACTTTCGGAAGAATACATATTCAACAAGCTCGAAAGGAGCTGATGAATAATTACATAAATATATACATCTTTTACAGTTATTGACCAATTTCAATCCTTTCGTTACAATTGACACGTTTATCAATTTCGAGTTGTGCTGCTGCTACCTGATTTTTAATCTGTTTGACCTTTAACAGTACACCCTCTGACGGTAATTAGTAAAAGAAATTTAGACAATCAATTGAAACTAATAAATTTTCGGATTTATTTTAAGTAAAAGTTATATCAGTGATAATATATCAGTACTAAAAGAAACCTACCGGCTCTTGTAATAGCTTCTACAAGTTGTTGGCGAGCCTGTGCATTTTCTTCTTGTAATCTTTCGATCGCTTTTTCCTACATAGATAAATCATAACAATGACGCATGAGTAAAGAAAATTAAGAAATGCAGTTTACATTCAGTCAAGTAAGAAAATACATTATCAGTTTTAGAAGAAAAGTTATTATTTTATTCTTTGAAATTATCCATTTTAATTTTAATGATGGTTACTCTCCGTAGTATTTCGGTTACAATGTAGTAGACTACTTGTGCCATTCATTGTGAAAAACCCTAAGCGCTTAGTTCCAATTATTAAATTACGAAATGGATTTTTAAGTTTATAGTCATAATCATTGTCATATTCAACTCTATCTTTGTTTGATATTGGTATCAACTTCTGCTAGCTGACGACAACTTGATTTTAGCAGTGCTTTTGTATATATATATATATATGACGGTTATGATTTGACGCATCAGAGTGTTACAGATGTTTTTACATGGAATTGGATTACATTATGTAACAGTCGATGAAGAGGATATCATTTTCGTTGCTATTCTGGCTCTGTCCTGCTTTATACGTATTTGGTTGAAATTTGTTTAACCATTATTCATTAGTAATAGTGGACGTAGAGTAAATGACGGCTTTAGATGCGGCCTGTCCTGTCTAAATCAGTAACATCAACGAATGCTTGCAATGCAAATACCTGATTTTGTTGCGAGACACGAATATCGGGTAAGGAAGTAATAATGTAGTCGATATCTTGAGCGGTCCGAGTAATCAAGGTAGCAAAAACGTCTAAATTGTCTATCGTTATAGCAAGAAAGAATGTTTTAGTTGAAGGTCAAGTTGAACTTCATATATCTACACTCTTCTAGGTAGATTAAATATACTTTGTGTCATTTCATGACAGGAATTACAGTATTGGCATTAATCATACTGCTTTTAAATGATTCTTTATCATGATACATTACTTCTTTTACTTCGTAATTAATTTTTTATACGCAACTGTGGTACTGTATGGCAGGAATTTTAATAATGAGTGCAGATAGGTAGCACAACTTACTTTCTACATTTTCACCATTCGTAGTCGGATTGTGAACGGCTAGATAGGATACCGTGTTTGAATAGAGAATTTGGTTAGTTTGCATCCATTGAATACTTAATAAGCCTATAAGCATAGTCTAGAAATTCATGAAAGTATTTTATACGCATACAGTCATCGACGATCAAAAAGACAGTTTGTAGAAACAGTTGGGTTAGTCGACGTCTGGTAAATTCTTAATCACTTCATATAGTACTGAAGGCATACAGTAGATATCATATAGGCTGTTGGTCGGATGATTCAACATCCCTGGAAGTATTCTATACTATTCATTATCAAAATCACTTTTGCATTCTAGGGTTATATTAAGTAAGAATCATCATCAATCCATTTTGTATGATACGCAGTATGCACAACTGTCTATTGTATAGCCAACTCAAGTAGTCAGAGTAAGGCTATACTTATTTTATGGTCAGACTAAAAGTAGAAACGCTTCTAGCTTAGCTATGAAATACCAGTCGATAGTTACTATAGGGTTGAATATGATACACGTATACTCTATAGAGCCTACTTATGGATTTATTCGTGGAGATATAGTACTACTCAACTGACTATATCCTACCTCGGTCGTGGCTTTCAAATTCATCAAAATAACTTAACGGCGCCGATTGTTGTAGAACTCCAACGCTGTCGCAAAGATGTTGAGCTAGCTGTTATAATTATGCATAGTATACAGAAATAAAAGGTAGAATTAAAGCTAAAATGATTTACAAGATAACTTGATGAATATTGTTCAATCTACTTGCATGGATCAATCAATCTAATCAACTTACTTGGTTGACAGCGTCTTGTAACTGCGATAATCTGTCCGCCATGTTGGTATGTTACTGTCAATCAATTGTAGTCCAGGCATGCGTGCAAGTGGTCCAGTCTACAGTACTTTATACACTACCAGAGTTATAGTATGGAAACCGGACGCGGAGCCGTACAACACAGTACAGTATGGTACACTGTATACTGATTATGACCATGAGCATTGCGGGTACAGTGTACAGTACGCTGTACTGTAGGTGGAAAGGCGAGCGTGGTTCTGGATAATGCCATTGTTTTACTACAGTAGCAAGTGACAATACTACAGTATCTAAGGGTACTGTACACTGTACAGTTGTTGTACTGTACAGTAGAGTACAGGACACCACTTGATTTAGGCCTTTCAAGGTCAACAACAAAATGGCTCAATTTTTAAAGGTAGTTGCCTTGAGACGTTTACCAGGACTCTATCCTAGCGTTAGGCTAGTACATGCATCCAGGTAGAGTTGTCACTTAGTTTGCATAGTAATGAATAAATTGTAATGGGTTAGCCATAACTATACAATCGATTTAATTTTGATGATGGAATTGTTCAAACATGATTTATTAATCCTTTTGTGCAGAATGATGAGGAAAATGATAGATTGAATGATAATTACAATTCATTGCATAAGTTCTAATTGAATATCGAAAAAAGTTAGCCATACCTTTAAGGTCATATTTTATCATTTCTTTTGTAGTGCCTTAATGAAAATGAAAATTTACACCAAAACTGGCGATAAAGGTATACAGTACTACGCGTATGACATGTAATGTTTGTTGATAGCGATAGACGAATGATGGCGTAATACTAATTGTTGTACAGTACAGTATTGGATTTCGCTTCTTGCAATGACAAAATTTCAACGTATTTTATTGAATTGAATTGAATTAAACTGTTGAGACTGCATCGGTATCACTAGTTGTAGCCAATCAATTTCAAGTGTTGCTTTCAAGAATATTGCTATTGGATGATGCACACCGACATTTGCGTTTGACTAGTATATTGCAATCGTAAGACTATCCTAATTTAAGCAATTGCTATTTCGCATTCGTTGAACAGGCAAATCGAGCTTATTTACTGGTGAAAGGCGACTAAAAGATGATACTATATTTGAAGCTTTGGGAACAAATGATGAGCTGTCATCAGCAATAGGGTAAATCAATCATACTACTGTACTATTCCCAAGATTTGATTCTATCTGCAAAGCTATATCGTTCGTAAAATATGGTCTTAATTTTATGGTTTAATCTTTCAATATCTAAATATACTAAAAGGTGATCGCTAAAGTAGCTTGTTTCATTTTTCTAACTTATTATATTACACTCTAAATTAATGTAGGCTAGCTAGAGAATTTTGCTTGCAGGCTGGACAGAACTTTGTCGACAAGCTAGAACAAGTATTTCATATCTTAATGATGTATATCTAGTAAAATATTGATACAACACGTTACTACTGTTTTCTGACTTGATAAAGTGATTATACTGTATTGGAACTGTGTTTCCGTCTGCTATTTTTATGAGTTATACGTATAATATACTTCGTTACAATTTCTACGTTTAAGATTTTAATATTTACTATACCACTATTTATCCACTTCAAACGGTAAAATTACGCACAATTCGTATTATACTGTAGATTCAATGTCGCTTGCAGGACATCGGATCGAACATTGCTACACCGCGTATTCAAGCTGATGAGGATAAATTAGGTTCTCCTATAGTAATAAATCTATAAAAATGTAGTAAGACATTATTTATTTGCATTGGAACATGCTGTCGTTTCCACTAGGCGTTCAACCTAACATGGCTTAAGGATACGACAATGTTAATGTTTATTATTTTAAACTAATTAATATATACGCGTATCATCCAGGCAGCATTTAACGAAATTAATTTTTTATTTATCTAGTTCGAACAGAATTTAGTTCATCTAATGTCCAACAATTGGAATTATGGATTGATGAAATGGATGAACAATTACCACCATTAAAAAATTTTATCTTACCGGTGCGTATATTCATAAGCAACAAGATATTCAATAGAGTGTTTCAATGCTATCTCGTGAATGCTAGCAATACTGAAATATTTGAAGGTGAATTTTGTTCAAAATTACCAATTCTTTTCGTTCGCAGTCTGGTGGATTATCAAGCAGCTCTTTGCATGTGGCGAGATCAATTTGTCGTCGAGCCGAAAGAAGGTACTGTTATGCTATTACATCTTATGTAATACCTAAATTCAAATCAGGTGCAATTCAATATACAGTATTGTATTAGATACTAATAGAATATCATCATAATATCCTATAACTTGACCAGTATCCCTAGGGGATACAGCTGATCTATTTATTTTCACTGCAACTATCGTCAATGTAGGGTTGTACCACTTGTTCGTGAAAATGCTGTTGACCCTGATGTTGCAAAATACTTAAACAGGTTCACAAATTGCTTCTTGTCGAAAAATGTTCCTTCACGAATATATTACTTGCGTCCTTTATACAACACTCGTTACAGTAGAAATTGATCCGAAATTCTTACACTAATCTAATTGTAACGTATTCGCGCACTCGATAGACTTGGCTATATTCTGATTTCTACTAGAAGTACAGATTAATTAATTTATTTCAATCGCATATGACTACGCTATCTTGCTAATTCTATTGAAAATACCAGTAAATCTAGCGAAACAATTTCGAAGTTGTTAATTGTCATGCTTTCTAATCATTTGAATCCATTAAGGCTCAGCGACTTTCTATTCACTGCTGCCCGCTATTCCGCCATGAAGGAAGGCCGTAGCGAAGTTATCTATAGAAAAAGCGATCAGTAAAAAGGTGTAAAGCTGCCTGTTGTTTTATTAATACTCAAAATAAGTTGTAAATTCTTTACAGTGTTAAAATTTAAATGAAAAAGCGACCAGTAAAGTGGTGCAAAGCTGCCTGTTGTTTTATTAATACTCAAAATAACTTATAAATTCTTTTACAATGCTAAAACTCAAATGCTATCCTATAAAAGTTTTCTTGCTATAATTTCTTGATAAATGAAATGAATATATACGTATACATCTAGTCCAATTTTTGCGTTCCAAGACTTTGCGCTCACATTGTATAGCTTTAGCATTTATATAGTACAGCATTCTGAATTTTGAAATAAAATACCTAACTTTCTCTTGTATCGTGCCAATATATATGAACGTGACCGTAGGCGAAATCGGTCATTTTGCAAATGAGAATACAACTTATATGATAGACAGGCGCTCGCCGCGGAAATTTACTTGTTATATCATGCGCCACTGTTAAAAGGTGCAGGAGAGCTGTTAACGATACTGTTGTGGTACTGTAGCACATCAATTAACGTTCCGTTAGAAGCCTTACGGAAGATTTTGTTGGATATCCGAAATCGCTTTATTAACGAATCTCAACTGCTACGGTAACGGAAGTAGTGTGGTCACTGCCTATAATTATCCATGCTGGGTGTATAACCCTAACCCTAGCGATACTTGTTTATCAATACTGGATGTGTGATAAAGGACAATTTCCGAGGTATTACGATACTACAAAATGCGGTACTGTACAGTATATTCAAATTCAACGATTTAACAATCGCGCAAGTTAATCAGTTCAGACATATGCAAAATACAGCACTATATATTAAAAGCAAATCTATTCATTTATTAATTTTTACCAATGGAAACTAATTTTAATATCACCATTAAAAGGATTTAAACCACAACAACAGACGGGTAATGTATATATGATACTGACTGCATTCCAGTATGAAACGTGTACATATTTGCTTCTGGTATAACAACTGACTACAGTTAACATCAACAGCCAAATTAAAGAATACTAAAAATTTACTAGGTGATTGTCGTACGACAATGGTCTTTACTACAATACAAAAACAAATGTTAGAATTCACAGTAAATTCTCTTCGGCATCAAAGGATGTGCGTAGCAAGCAACGTTATTTAATCTACTAAAAATATTTGATAATTCTATCAGCTTTCGGTAGATGTAAAGACTGCGTACTGTATCTTTTATCATAATTCTAATTACAACTGCTGTATAATACTCTGATAAATTCATTTCTATCAATCGTTCTACATTGAATTGAAGCCTCCACCATATCCTGCTCCGAAAGGTGGCTGAGGCTGTGGTTGCATATTCATCATCATGCCAGGGGCAGAGCCCATTCCACCCATCATTTGCTGCGGTGGTTGAGGTGCAGGTGCTATTCCCATACCAGGTGCAGGTGGCATTCCCATACCAGGTCCAGCAGTAATCATCAATTGTTTATCTACAAGAGTATGCATATTCTTAATTAAAATTTCAAATACTAGCCAGCTAATTTAATAAGATACATAGCATTACATTCAGTATTACTTACCAAACACAATAGGCTGTGTATCGCTAGTGGATTCCTCTACTACTTTACGCTCTTCCTCAGAAAGCGCCAATTTATCAACCTGCGATAGTAGGATATTCAATCATTTATCATCATAGGTATGCGCGCTCCTCGTACACCTATCTATATTCTTAGACTATTGACCTACCTTTGAAATATATTCACGCATTACTTGAATTAAAAATGGCATAGCATAATCAAGTAAATTATGCCTCCAGGATAATTCTAATATAACGTCAGGGCGGAGTAAATCATAGCAAACAAACAAACAAGATGCAAAACATTCCTGATAGTCATTTTCCAAAAACCAAGCGATGAGGCTTTCTGCCAGCTCCTGCTTACGCGAATCTGATGTATATTGCATCGCGTCCTGAAAAATATAATATTTTAACAATTTAGGAGCTAATCGTGCAATTGGTCAAAGCAACAATACATATCCATCCCAAACGACTAATTCACAAACCTTGAACAATTTATCTTTCTTGCACAATTCAACAGACTGACTCCATCTGTTGTTGCCTTTGTAAAGATACGCAGCAATTCTTCGGAACTCAAGAAGTTCATGTTTTTCTAATTGTTGAGCTAAGGCAACATTGTCCAAATTATCGTACGCATCGATAGATGTACGTAAACCGTTATAATCTTCTTCTTCAATTAAAACACTATTCAAAGCTTCGTTAACAGTTTTATTGTTGTTGTTTTGGACTGAGCGCAAATATGGCTTAACAAGATGAAGATGCTTTACTTTCGTAAAATAACTGACCGCTCGAGTGTGGTCCAGTCGTGGAGTCAACACCACAAGTAAATCATTCAATAACATAGGTCTAAAATCTAGGTAGAATTGCAAAGCCTTGTAATACAATTCTATGTTAGCGACTTTAGTAATAATATCTTTAAACATGCTTTCGCGCCATGATTCTGTCGGATGGGCCATCATAGTTAAGATTGCATTGTCAAATTCTTCGTATTTATCGTACAGGAAGACCAATTCTGGCCACAAGTGGGCTTGTTCAGCAGCACGAAGTACTTTCGGAATATTAACGCGAGACCAGAAGAGTTCTAGATGTTCACGCATTTTCGATGGCTTGTATTTAGAATACAGAATAGCTAATTCAGTAAACATACCCATATGAGCGCGTTCTAATCCAAGCGCAGCCTCCAAGAGTGCCATTAGTTCCTCAAAGAAGCCACGATCCTGATAATAATGAATTAATTCTTCTAATTCATCAGCGTGCACAACGATATGCAGACCACACATCTGGGCCAATCTAAATTCTTGACCATCGATACAAGCAAAGCAAACTTCTTTCCAGGTTCTCGTGCTATTGGCCTTTCTTGCGCCATCAACAGCGGCCTGATATTCTCCAAGATGAACCAAAGTAGAGGCAAGTCGAGCAAAATTTGAGACATTATTGTATAATAGTTTTGCAGCTTCGAATAATTTGTCGTCATAGCAACGATCGCCAACTTGTTGGATTTGAGCGTGATTTGGACCAGAAATAAATTCTTCCAATTCAGCAAGACGGTTGGTTTTTGCATACGCATAAACAAGCTCCGTTTCGACATACGGATCACGAGCATTCTTTCTAGCCATTTGTAAGTAACGCACCAAATCTTCGTAATTGCCGGATTTACTAGCAGCATCAACAACATCCATGTAAGTTGATGGATCCTCAGCTTTGATATAAGAATCAATAGCTTCCTTGATGAGTGTGGCATCTAATTGCGCTTTTGCTAAGAGACTCCATACAGATGGTTCATTGCAACGTTCAGCGAATTCGTAAGCACGATCAAGATTTTGCACATTTTCAATCAATACTTGAATAGCCGACGTATTAACTTCAAACTTCTTAAAGATTGCAAATGCTTCTTCGTACAGCTCATTCGTGATTGCAATATTGGCAATATCAGGAGCATCGTAGTTGTCTAGCCTATTGATATATTCCATAACTCTTGAACGATCTGCTTTGATAGCTGTTAAAATCAATAGATTTTGGAGGTTTCTATGATCGCTGAAAACAGAATTATCTAATACAATCTTCTCAAGCAATTCAATCAATTCGTTGGGGAGATTAGCTGTCATAAACGCTTTAACAGTAACGGAAACATCATCAGCATCTTGAGTTTCCGAAAGAGCGGTTTGGACAACTTGATCAATGAGTTGGCGTCTATATTCATTCTCTTCCACAAGGACTTTCGCCCAAAGTTCTGATTCGCGACGTTTTACAAGATAGCGTGCTTCGCTTTTGAACAGCGAATTTTCGTTACAAACCTGGAACGGTAAGTAATATTATTAAGTAACAAAGTCTTACATTATCGTTTATTATATAACTTTCACTAAGGGCAGTTCATGAATTTAATACCTTGATAAGTTCATCATCACAAAGGCCACGTTCGTATGATACACATGCCAGATGAGGATCTCGCTTTTCGCAATATTTTCCTACAACAAGACTTTCATAGTATTGATTTTCTCTCAAGAAACGTTCTGGATTGTTGTTGCTATCAATATAGATCTTTGCTAGAGCATTATGAGTGGCAGGTTCTGTCGATCCGTCATGAATACGTGCTTCTAACCAAGGAAGTAATAGTTTCAATCTATTGCGTTTTTCAACTTCAGCAACCAATTCATTGGTGTCAAATTGCCCTCTAACACTCATTATAAGACTTTTGATGATATCTTCGCCACAGTCAACATCTAGTAAACCACCAACAACCACAGGAAGGCGACCTGGATTAACCTATCGTAAAAATAATATTAGATTAGAAATCGAGCGTATAACCTTTATAGATTTACAATCAAGAGAGAGCCATAATCGTTTATCACCTTTTGAACATAGATTTCAATATATTTTTGCAAGTTATTTCGATACAAGTAGAGCACCAAGTCATGGACAAAGTCAAAACGATCACAGACAATTATTAATGGCAGTTGATCGGTTAGCTTAGCATCCTAAAGATTGAAGAAAACTTAAATTTTAGTAGCTGATAGCACGTCCTAATTATACGTGTGTATAATAAAAAGAAAACATTGATCGCATTAAGTAACTTCAATTTACCTTTAAGAAATTTTTTACGGTTTCGGGATCATAACAACTACTCTCTCGACAAATTCGTTCCACCTCTTTAATTTGACCAGTCTTACATGCAGCCTAAGTTTTTTAAATTTTATCGTAAAATTTTACAATTAACAATCATATAAATTATTGTCAACATCCGTTATGATTTTTGTATACATATTACTGGATTACTCTACAAGTACCTGAATATATTTAAAATGCACATCTGCTTCCTGACTAAAGTTAACAATAGAGGCCAAGAAATAAAAGAGACCTGAATAGTAAATAACACCACCTCAGTATGATGTAACAATATATAAACGGTAAAATTTTGATCAAATTAAGTAAAGGTATCGTAATTAATCTAACCTTCGTAACATTTAAAGCCTTCAAAGAGATCGATTAAAGCATCAGTTGATAATTGCTCGTGGTATTTCGTAGCTATTTGAACACAGACTTGTAGATTCTGCCGTAAATTAACTACTAACATAGATTTTAAGCATTCCATGGAATCTTCAACAGAGAGTGAACCAAAATATGTTACCAACCATTCTGGATTTAACATGTGAGTGTGCACAACGGCTCTTTTGATGTCATATATATCGGTGTACAATTCTAAAGCACGCTGAAGTAATCCAGCATTTTCGCATAGTTGTGCTACGTGAGCTTGATCAAAGTGTGTAAACATGTGCTTGCCCAAAATGGCATCAGCAACTTGTGGAGCGGACATTAAGTTCATTTCTAGCAAACGTGTTTGTAAGGGACCTTCCTCTTCACGGTTATTTTTTAATGCGTCCAAAAGGAAAGACGTACACTGCTGGACCATATTTGTTTCCATGAAGACATCTACGACCTACCGGAGAAGTAGAACTTTAGTAATACATAATCAAAACCAGATACTTGTGATAAGATAACAAACCAGATTTAAGTCTGCTAGCGGTTCGTCATCTTCGACGAGTAATTTAGCAAATTGTGCGCCTTGTTCAGGATTCATTCTCATAATACCGCGCAACAAGAAGATATAGTCAGGTTGGTAATTGACTTTTTTCGAGTACAGCACGATCTTTTGGTACTGACCAGTTTCAGCGAAGCATTGAACCACCTAAATTGAATGGAAGTAGAAATTTTATAGTTTGTGTTAGTTGTTCAAACAAGATACGTTCATGTCGATGATTATAATAGCACACTATGTTATACATAAGCATTCCTAGCATAATACCTTATGAGGAACGTTAGCTCTCAGATATACTGATAGAGCCATTGTTGGGTCTACTTGTTTCACTAAATCGCCTAATTCTTCACTGCATTCAAGCTGTAATACACGACACAAACATAAGAAAGTGAATATCTATCGCGCGGTATTATATAATTATATGTCAATAAACTATACCTTTTCTTCTTTTAACCACTTTTCGAGTAACTGTTTTCTGCCTTGTTGAAGAACTGGTCTGCATAGCTCAAGAGATTCAAATTTATTCAATTGTCCTTGTTCTAGTAAAATTCCAAAGTATTGTAATAGTGGTGGTGTGGACCCTGGTTGAGTAGGTGTTTGTTGGAATTTTTGTATTGTTTGTGGAGTTCGTAAAATACCCTGTCGCAAAGAAATTTATTTTGGTCAAGTTTACCATATCTGTTAATGAATACATTTAAGCTACAGAATTCTTATTTAAGAATGGGCAAGAAAATGTATTGGCATGCTATCAAGAAATACACTTATTGATTACGTGCAATAACCTTAGGGGCATTTGCTGCCACTTTGGCAGCTTCTGGGAAATTTCCTCGGTTATACAAATTATCAAATTTTTTGACAAAGAGATCTTCTGCTCCACCTAAGTTGCAGCGTACTGAAATCGTTAATGCCAGATCAGGGTTTTGTAAGACATTTGTTATATACGGAATAATTTTGTCTGCATCCATGCTAACTGTGAGAACCTACAATGAAGTCAATATGCATGAATGATTTAAGAACGATACTGTAACAGAAGGTCTTTTGGGTAATTCATTGTCCATGTCTTAAAAGTTTTTATAATATCTCTATGTAGCACTTACTTGTCCCTTTCGATTAACACCAATGATACCCCCACTACCCTCATGTGGAGCTGTTACAAATATAGTATCGCTACTAATTCTGTTCATGTAGATACAAACTCCTGTTTCCGCGTCATACATGTGAACATAACCATACTTTGTGATGACGAAAATTAATCCGTGCTTTTCACTTATCTAATAATAAAAAAATTGAATATCAGCTTAATTCATTAACGACAAACGCTGATAGCCTCCGAAGTCATCGAATTTACACGCAATTCATGAGATACCTTACTGTATTTGTACTATAGGATAACACTAGTAAAATAGGACGGCTAACAAAATAAATGCCACAATTGCTTAGAGAGCATTGACACATACTTGCATGGCAACAGGGAAATCGTTCACAGCTTCAGGTGGGAAATAGATGTCAACAGCTTTCTTAGTGAATGGTTGATTACCTTGGGGTGCAGAGCCAACTTCAATAATATGAAGCTAAACAAGTATGAATAAAACAATAATGGAGTGATTGTAGCAGTATTCAAAACTACGTATTCTATGAAATTACGCAATGTAACGTTGTAGTGGAATGCCTAGCATTTTCCTGATGTTTTATTAATAACATCTTGAAACACTTACCTTTCCAGTATGTATATTTGGGTTACGGGTAGCAAATGAGAAAAGGGTTGATGGATTTGGATTTTCACCGACTTTCATACTAGTAAAGGCAGCAGCATGTCCTTCAATAGGTTGACTAACTTTTCTTTCAGTAGAGTATAACTGCATGGCTCCAGCTACACGATTTTGCTAGACATCAATGAATTCATCAATTAGCTATTCAAAATTGAATGTAGATAGTCTCCATTTTTTAGGAATATTTCAACGGTTTACCTGCGCTGCAATTCCAACTAAAAGTAACCACTGCATCGTCGGATCAACGCGGTAATTGATAATCTGGTAACCGCTTAAACTAGCGTGTCGATCAAACATCTTCTCGGGTAAGGAATCGCCTGTGATAATACCAACCAATAATAATTAAAATTTATCAACTGGTATATTATGGCGCATCAAATACAGGCGATAATATTCAAGTGAGTTCTAGAAGATTTGGTCATGAAGTAAGTTGCTGTTGACGATTGCAAACAACTAAGATTATTATCATACAGTAGTTGTAGTAAAGCAGTATCAGTATAAATCCACTGTGTCGTGCTAATCACATCCTCATTCGATGTCGAGGAGTTTGGGTTAGCAAAATAAGCAAACAAAATTCATAAGAGTACTGTACACTCTAATTGAAGTCTCATTCCGGCTAGCTCGATGGTTTTGACTAGAATAAAGGAATATGCATATTAGCGTCCGTCTTGCTTGCGCTCTTACCTTCCATAGACCAATGATAGACTGAAGTTTGGGTTACCAATGCTACAGTATTCACAGAGATCCAATTCCAAAAGATGACATCTTCATTCATGGTATGAGCTTTCATACGACTTTTCATATCGAAATTGAAAATCTGTAAAGTTTTGCCAGCTATTTGCGATTATTTTCACACCCATCATTCGATCCAGATAATATGAAAAACAAGAGTATTGATTCAATTAAGTATAATTTAATCTAAACAGGAGAAAATGACATTAACCAGAAGGAAAAAACGGAACGAGTACAGTACTAAGTCATTTTTGTTAACCAATGTTTAAAATTTGGAGAGAGAACTGTCAGTTATCTGCGTTATTTGGAGCAGGGCGGATTTAGGTACCGTCCACATCGACAATATATTTAACGATGGAAAAGTACAAGTACTGTAAACTAATCAAAACGGAAAGGCTTGATTAGCCAAAAAACCGCTCCTAAGCAAGATTGAATTGACTTGACTTTTGGCTTCTTGGGCACAGACTAGTCGGACTACTGATGGAAACTCCATTTCTCCTTGACTAGCACAAGTCGTGGCTACTATAGCAGACTTTCTCCAATGCCAAAGCGAAGAATGTCATGTAGGCTGTAAAACATGGTACAACTAACAATCCTACTATAGGGCAGTTTGGCAAGTAGGGGCAACCTGCGGTTTTTCCCCCTACCGTATACTATTAAGTGACTGGAAAGAAGCGTAATCGTTTCATTGTAGACAGTATTGGACGGTCAGTGAGGGTCAAAAAAGCAATTGACCGTCATTCAATGCTATTGCGGTTAGGTGTATTAATCGCAGCAAAAAGACTTGAAATATGGCAGACAAGACTGTCCATTTTTTTTTCATTTACCTCTTAAAGCAATAACCTTTGAAGCGGGATTCATAATAGCCGATTCGGCAGAAATGGGTCGACGAATTGGACTATTTGGATTTGCCATATCGATGATGACCACTTGGGAGGTGTCGCCAACTTTCTCTCGGACACAGATGAATTTATCCGACTGCATTGATAACGTGGCGAAACCGATATTGGCGGCATTGATGCCAACATTTGTGAGCTACATCATTGAAAGAAATAGACATATTAATTCACCATCCTTTGCATTCAATTCGTTCCTTACTAGGTTGAAAAAAACACCGTTATTACGGGTAGAAAGAAAAATGGACGCCATTTTTTTTTTTCCATAATTGCCTGATACACAATACTCCATGATCGAGCGTCACTATAGTAAATGGTAGCAACTGGCGATAAGAGTGAAACAGCCACATGGTAGCTGAGCGAAAGTAGACTTTTTTCGACGGCTTATTCGCTAACCCCTATCTGTTGGCAAAGATGCCACTACACCTGTACAATCTTTTTTTTTTTTTTTTCACTCACCACAACATGCTCTTGGAACTTGATCGGAATTTGCTTGGACATGACTCGTTACTTCTATGAGGAAAGGGAAAAAAACACCCAACTGTCAGTCAAGTCGTGGTTGATTTGCAAAAGCTTCTTCCTTTCCCTCTGGCTTACCTCTTTCGCGGTGCGCCACCCACAATTCCGCCGAGTTAGCAAGGGGTAAATGATGGTTGAAAAAACCCCTTATGTACAAGCATGGCCGATGACGTTTCTTTTTCTTGGCCAATAGGCGGGCCTTTAGCGTGGTGACGTCATAGCGTGAGCAAGGATTGAGCGCGTGAGAAAGTGGAGGAAGAGAGATGACCGGTGGTGGGACAGACTTTTGTGCGGCTCGAGCTAGCAAATCAGAGTGGCAGGTGGGATTTTATCATTCAATTGCTGTACAGTACAGTACCGAGTCCATGTACTGGTACTGTACCAGGCGAATACGGTACGGAACTTCACCCGTCATGACGACTCATCACGACGATGGAGAACCGCCACACGTGACCCACTGTACTCAAGAGAGTGTCCATACTGTACACTGTCGTGAAGAAGAGGTCGGTGAAACACGCCCAAATTGAACACGGCACAGTCGAGAGCATCAAGTGCCAGTCTGTGTTCGTGGTTCATGCACATGATCCATGCAGGGACAAAAGGGATGAGCGTTTTCACTGGGTGGGATTGATTGGACGATACTGTACTAGACTCTACACTCAGTGACGGTGTACAATCGAGTACAAGAGTATTGTTCCTGCATCCAATTGTTTGTCTACAGTATGGTGGAGTTTTATCGTGCGCCTGCGGTCTCTCTTTTTTCGCGTTGACATTTTTTCCTTTGAATGCTGCAGTTTCTTCTACGTGTATGCGATGATTGATTTGTATTTTCATTTTTACCTCTGCAATATGAAGATATTGAAATGCAGATAGTTTACTATGAGAGCGGATGTCTACGGCATGCCTACAATGCATTTGGATAGTTTACTATGAGAGCGGATGTCTGCGGCATACTTACAATGCATTTTGATTGACTGGCTATACATACATACAGTAAATGCAGACCAATCGTCCAGTTTTGGCGATGGTGTGGAGAGAATGGACGCCGATCGTTGAGTACCGTACACTGTAGGCAGTGTAGTGAATGGTAGTAGAGTTTAAGCAACCTGTAATCACTCGGTTGGAACCGAACCTTGGACAGGTCTATCTACACTACAGTAACTCAGATGAATGGAGAATCCACATTTCAACACACGTTGATCAACTATCGAATTAATTCATAAACAATTCGCACAGTAAACTATTCACTACCAGGGGTAGCAAACAAACATTTTTTTGTCCCGTTTCCTCTTTTGTCAATATGATTTTATTTCACAAGTCCCAGCAACTGTAAACGCTAACCCGTGCCGCTGTCGAACTACTGTAATGACTGCTAGCAAACTACTGGACTATAAATCATACTCAATTACTCATACAGTACAGTCTGCATACAGGATATACAGTACATTACTGCACACAGGTGTGCAGTATTGTACTCGCACTGAGAATTCGTCTACGCGCACTTGTCCGGTTGTCTCGACTTCCGATCCTACTGCTCGATCCGACAGTTTACAGTACTGTATGTACAGTATAACATACTGTATGCATTGTACTGTACACTGTACACGTATTGAGAATTAGTCAGCGGGCACTTGTCCGGTTGTCTTGACTTCCGATCCTACTGCTCGATCTGAATGTACAGTTTACAGTACTGTATGTACTGTACAGTATAACATACTGTATGCATTGTACTGTACACTGTACACTGAGTACACGTATTGAGAAATGAGAATTAGTCAGCGCGCACTTGTCCGGTTGTCTCGACTTCCGATACTATGGCTCGATCTGAATGTACATTGTACAGTTACAGTGCAGCAGTCAAAGCGCACTTGTCCGGTTGTCCCGACTTCCGATACTACGGCTAGATCTGAATGGACTGTACTGTACTGTACTGTACAGTGTACAGTAGACTTACTGAGAACCAGTCAACGCGCAATTGTCCGGTTGTCCCGACTTCCGATGCTACGACTAGATCTGAATGTTGTAGTGTAGAGTAGAGACCCTCTAGTGTAGTGTACAGTACAGTGTACTGTATAGTAGAGATGAACACCGTATCAAATTGTTACTTCACTTTACAGTACACCTGTCGATGGTTTGCTTATGGTACTTCAATACCATCGGAGTTGATACACAGCCAACTGTGTAACAGCAACTTGCGAAAATTCTCTTTAAAGCCGTGGAATGGACGTAGCTGTAGTTATTTCTTATGAGAGATGGGTTTTTTCTTACAGTGCAGTACACTGTACAGTACAGTACAGTACTGTATAATACCGTTGAGTACTGCTCTCTCTTTTACTGGACAGTATTGGATGAATGCTCGACGTCACGACGAGTGGACGATTGCGCGCCAGAACTTTCCGTACTATTCACTGTGGGCAGGATACAATGTACTGTAGTCGGGCTCCTACAGTACTGTAGGCGGCCAGGCTAGCCGTTACAGTCAAGTGTTTTTTTCCAAACTGGATGGGCTAGCCATACGTATTGTTTTGTAGAGGAGTGTCGCTGCCGTGTATGACCAACACTATGGTCGGAGTACTGCAGGCATTGCACAGTCAATGTGCTATACGCCAGTTTGACCTGTCATGATCGTCAATTGGGGGGGGGGATAGAGAGGGAGATTCCAATCATTGAGCCATCCATTGGAGAAGCTTGAAATGTTCTGCAGCTGCAAGCCTTGAAGTTTCAACATCTATTTATTAGCAATCGACATGGTAGAAGTTCATTGTAATATCCAATAGATTGAAAGAGTTGGCCAGATGTCGTATAATGCTGGTGATAGCGCTTCCAAACGGCATTTACAGCAGGGACGTTCAGGTTGGAAATTGTTGGTGAAGGGATTTTTGACTAGGCTTGATCATGACAGTAGTAATAGTAGTCAACGCTGGACTATCTCATCCTGCAAACTACCAGCTACATTATCCATCGTGTCTTTCAATACCGGCCTATCGCTTGGTTGAAAAACACTTTGGCCTAAACTATTTCAGTCTTTTAGCCTATTTTTCCTCTTTCAAAATCCTTCTTACCATCTTATTAGTCTTGTAGACAGGCATTACTAGACAGTACAGGAGTTTGCAGCGTATTTTCATCATCATCGCCTTTTAACTACGGCTATACCAACTCCTATTGTTGAATGCATTGTCTACGGTAATATCCATCCACCGTAGTAGATTCAATCCGTTCTTGTAATATGCAGAGTATAGGCCAAAATAGTCCTGTTGGTCAACTTGAAAGGCTTCAATAACATGTCATGATGTGAAAGATCAACGACTAATAGCGTCTCTTTCTTGTTTTTTTTTCATGACTTGATTTTCACTATGGTCTTTCGCACTTTTTCCATTCCATCGCTGTCAATGGCAACAATCATGGTGGAACGTCTTCATGGTATGGATAGCATCATCTTGCCACAAGCAACAAAATCAAAGCAAAAGTAGCAGCAATCATCATCGTCATCGCCACGATTATAAGTTATTAATTGATCCGGCATTGAATTCCACGCAATCCAAGAAAGTCTATCGCTACAACGGATGCGTTAACGAGGTACTATCTTATACTGTACAGTAGTCAACTAAGATTAAACTCAGTGACGGATCGATAGGTAAAATGTACTGCAGCTCTTGAACGACTAGTCCCTAAAACTATTGAATAGATAGATGTGTATTTCTGTAAATGACTTATCAACATATCACTATAACTTTCAATTCCACCATGGATTGATGCTTATTGATACAGTAAATGGTACAACATGCGTTGTCTTCATTGCAGTACAACTGTGTATCAAATGACGGCAAAGATTAACCCCGTTGTTATTGTGATTGGAAAGGGTACACTAAAAATGAGCTAGCCCATGAACTTGACTACAGTCTTGAATACATTCCATTCTCGTCTGCTAAAGAAACATCAATAGCCCATCTTATTAACTCTAGTCAACACACATAGAATCCAAATTCTAGTTAGGATATTGATGAGGAAAATTTTTTATCAATTTATTTTTAATTTGGATTCATAGCCAAATAATCCGACTCTGTTTTGACCATGTGATCTTGTATAGGATGAGCCCTCCATTCAAGTGCAAGATCCACGCTTACACAAGGAATACTTATCCAAAAGTAGGCCCCAAATTGAACTTTTAACGACGCGATTTAAGGTAAGTTAGGACTTGAATGATAATTGAATAGCAAGAGACGGCCAAATGATATTGTATTGCTATGCTATCGGCCCTATGATTGGATATAGAACGTGTGCCAAGAGAGCCATAAAGTACAACGTACTCTGTCGTCTTATGCGTACTATCGCCTTAATGTAAACATGATGATTACTTTCGTTTTTCCAACAGCATGTTTTAATACAGTATACAATCAATATGCTTTATGCTGTAAACTTCAATAAAGTAGACATGTCAATTATAAATAGAGGTAGCATGCTACTGATAGATTCAACAAAAACTTATTTCCGGATCGATATTTCGCCTTACTTGATTCATCTCTTTTTTATAACTATATCCTATGATGAATGTCATTGATGCCACCGGTATACTTGCACAATCGCCTTCCTTAACAATGATCGACATGAACTATAGTATGATGAGGCTTCGGTTGGTGATCCGCCGGCCAATTCTATCTTCATCGCTAATTTGAGTAGTACAATTGATCAACGTGATTTACAAAGCTACTGCAAAGTTTATGGTAAGATTGATACACTGAAACTTTATCGCCATCCAAACAATCGATCTCCATTGGCTGCTCGTGTAACCTACGTCCATTGTAAAGATGCCAGTAAAGCGGTTCGCGGTTTAAATAATAAGATAATTAAAGAACAAGCTATGCGCGTAAGCATCGATCCTAAAGGTTGGTTGAAGAGAAAATTGACCAATTTTTTTTTTGTAAAGTTGACAAGTATAATGTGGATTACAATTTTCTTTTACTGACCATAGCGTTTTAAGTCGTACACATTGACGCGCTACGTAATGACATCGTGAGTAATGAACTACTCAATTAAACCCCAACATTGTCATTAGTAATGGCTACTTGCACTTTTCACAAAGTAAACGTATCATTTTCCATGACGATGATCACGTTGACATTTGGTCATAGTACAGAAGAATCGAATGCCACTAATTGTAGTAGTGATTCTAATCACTCAAAATCACTAAAATATAGCTTTTCAAGCAACATAATTATCACATACACACCGAAGCTTCCGTAATCTATTTTCATATTCTGAGCTGTTGTCTGCATAAGGAGATTGATATGGTAAACGTGAACTTTGCTTATTTTTAATCTTGCCTTTTACTTTACTATAGCAATTCTTCAGATACCAAAATAACGTTATTTCATAATAATTAGGATCTTTTGAAGCCTTGGTCATGCTAACAAGGTTTTAATTAAAATGCATTATAAATTAAATTAAAGTAGAGGAACTGTAGTGTAGTTTTGACCAAAACAGTGACCAACCCTTTAATAATAATATGAGTGGAAAATAATTAATCAAATTGTTACCGTAAGCATAATAGATGGTCAAGTGTATAGGATTGGATTGCTCATTATACGCGGACTGTTGTAGAATTTATTACCGACACAGTTATCTACACTCTAAATTGTAGATAGCATCATGTCTTCTTGTCAAACTTGGAACTGATAAATGTCATGAGATTATGATAGAATTACTGTGTAGTTTTATTTATTTAAGTAGTACAATTCTCTAATCATACAGTATTATTATCAGTTACTCAAGATGGCAAACGAAACATGAAATGGCAATTACCTGGACATAATTATTTTCTAAATAATTTTGGATTAATGATCTTGAAAGTATCGTACAGTGATTGATTGTTTAAGCATGATGAAAGTGAAATCTTTCGTTTCATTCATTCAGTAATATAGTGAAAAAACCGTTGTACATATATGATACACTTGCGTTTAAAGCATTAAAATAAGTTAAAAATAATAATTAGCGCGATTACTAGTGACTGATGAGATGGGTATTGAGATATTTCATACTTACAGATCTGTAAACTTTGACGATAGCTGAATATTTTCAGTCATTAAACTACGATAACAATAGTGAATATTTACAAACGCTACGTACCGATGAAGATACGGGTATGTAAACAGTAAATGCTAGTAGTTCTACAACTGTGAAATCGAATAATTTCCGTGCCTTTCGATATCACATAATAGGTTAGGAAATCAACACAGGATTATGAAATGTAACTTTGAAGTACATGTTTGGCAATTTCTGATTATAGCGGTCTTAGCTTTAACTTTAAAATTACACACCTTGAATGATACTGATAGTGTACCGATTGTTATGTTTTTAGTTGTCATAATGGATACATTATGCATACTGTAGCAGTCCACGAGCAGACATGTAATTGTTATTAATAATATTGACAATTACTGATTGTACGATATGAGAGCCCCAATGGTTCTTGCAAAATAATAATCACATAATTAGTTGTAAACATTTTCTTCTCTTAATTAAGGGACAGTAGTCAAAAGGGACGTTTGATTGGATACCTTTTCTGATCAAATAGCTTAATCAAATTCGAGCTTAAATAATGTGTATACTCGTATTTGCACTTTAATTACCGGAATTAGTAAATATGATCGTTTATCTGAATAAATGTTCAAAATTAACTTCATATAATTACACTTTTAATGAAATCTTTTGAATGGAGCTAATCGCTTTGGATTAATTTTCGTAAACTTATTTTTTTAATCTGATAACAAGCTTGAGTGTAATCGTAGCTGTTGATCAGAATTGAGTAGGTATTGTCGTACAGAACATGTTTATCATACTTTTGAAATTATGGTTCGATTTAATTTAAATGATTATCAATATTTTAACATATTCTAAATACTATATGTCTAAATTCATCCATACGTTTTCGTTTCAAACATGGACTACTAGTTACGTATGATGGCAGCTAATGTTGTACTAGTACAATAGTAACTACATTACTGACATATCGGTTAATGAATTCAAATTCAACTAATAGGTGAATTATTGCAAGAAGCTTTAATTCCAGTATTACCAAACCATGAAACACAGCAACAACGATGGAAAAAAATTCGACCTGCAAATGTACACGAACAAATTGAAAAATTACGCAAATATTACGAAAGACACAAAACATCGAATCCTTCTGATAACTATTACGCTACAAATAATCATCATGCTAATGATAAAAAGGAAAGTAAGCAATCGTCATCCAAGTTAGATAGTAGATTAGAACAGTTACTAAAAAATCAAAGCGCATGTGAACTATTAATGAGCAAAGGCTTTAATGCACGAAGTATACCGCCGCCGTTGCCAATCATCTCACCTCCGACAGTAGCACCACCGCTACCGTCGTCACCTGTTCCACCGCCTGCGCCTCCTCTACCAGTTGAAAATTACCCCGCTGCTCCGCCACCACCTGACATCAACGAAGTAGCAATGGATGAAACTAATTCAGATGATGATGCTATGTCATTATCGCCAATCAGTTCCAACGATGAATTTGAAGTTGCCACCACTAAGCCTGTACCAATAATATCACCTTCATTCGGTTACAGCGTTCCTAAATTAATAGCAAGTAAACCACCGCCTCCAGTGGATGTATTGCCAAAAAATGTACATTTGTCTAAAATTGTTAGTCCTAATACGTCCTCAATATCAATGACGCCTCCTTATAGTAATACTATAAAACCGTTAATGTCAACACCGCCGAAACGATCTACTGTTTTAAATATAACTAATGCGATACCGAAAAATGCCGTACCCATAAAGACCCCAACGTATCCTGTCTCGCCGTCGGTACCTGATACGCGCTTAAATTACACCATCGGCGACGTTAAACCAAATTATCATACAGGTGATGTTAAGCCAAAATACCATGCCGCTGATGTTAAGCCAAATTATCTTGCTAGTGATGCTAAACTAAATTATCATGCTAGTGATGTTAATCCAAATTATCATGGCAGTGATGTCAAACCAAATTACTATGCCAGTGATATTAAACCAAATTATCATGCCAGTGATATTAAACCAAATTATCATGCCAGTGATGCCAAACCAAATTATCATGCCAGTGATGTCAAACCAAATTATCATGCCAGTGATATTAAACCAAATTATCATACCGGTGATGTTAAACCGAATTATCATGCCGGTGATGCTAAACCAGGACGCCATACAGCACCAGAGCCTGCACCTCACAAGATTCAAGGGTTGAAACTAAATAATATACCTACTCAGGTGTCAAGTTGCATAGATGAACGCTTAAATTTTCGCTTCATTGTGGATGATGTAGTTGCCAAAGTGGCTACGGAACTTAAAAGTATTGTCAAGCGGGATATTTGTAAGAAGCTAGTAGAAACGGTTGCGTTTAAAGAGTTAGATGACTGGTGGGATAAACAGTCCGCTAAAAATGTAAGATTCTGTATCTTTAAAGTTTACTAAATTATACGGTGATGCAATAAGCATGATTTCGAGTGATAACTGTACTGCATTCTCTGATTTACATTGTTTTATTTATCAGTCGTCCGGGCGGATCGCCCAGCCTTTCGTTGCAAAGACCGAAAGTTCGAATGTTGCCGCTGCTTCAACAATGCTTAGGTGGTCATCGTTTGGTGATAAGGGTTTAAAGGCTACTTTGCCCAAAATGCCATCTTTCAAACGACCCAGTCAAATCCAACAGGAACGCGAATATGAAACAAAATCTTCAATGAAAAGGGAACGTAGTGATAGTAGTGTTGCACCATCGAAAAGGGTTAAAGTAGAAAGTGATATTGAAAGAATAGATGTAACACCAAGTTTAACTGATTCCGAATCAGAAAGTGATAATATATCAATTACATCGGAATCTGATCGAGTATCGTTGTCAGAATCCAGTATTACTATTACGCCTGTTACTTCCGATGGTGAAGAAGGTACCGGCATCAGATATCTTGTATTTGCTTTATGTCTTTTATTGCAAAAAGACCCTATGTGTTTATTTTTTCGTTACTGATTAATTTATATTTCGATTTCTACACACAGATGATTACAAAGAGAACTCGCAGTCCTTATATCATAGATTATACTCTAGTAGCAATGAGGAGGAGGATGCCACACTTAATGATGCAACAAATGAAGCTGTTATTGATGTATGCCCTCAGGAAACCAAAGATGCCGGTAGTTTAAACTTACTCAAAATTATCATATGATCTAGGACATTTAGAGACTAAACAAGATGTAATTGATAGGAGGCACTAAACAATCATGTAATTGTGTAGGTGAAAATATGGAGATTGCTGTTGAAAATGGTGTTGCTGATATTGAAAATAATATTAGCGTTGAACCGAAAAAAGAAGAATTAGAAGTTGAGGTAGCCGTAGAAATGCCGGTTACTGGCAAAGTAGACGACCGTAAAGAAGTTCCTTTGCCGACATCTAAATTCAGGGTTAGGTCGAAAAATGAAGAGGAAGAAATATTTTGGTCATTCTTTCGTAAAGGATACGATCTGGAAGATTATCGTTACATCAGGAACTCTTTCTTTGACTTACATGAAAACGATTCAGAATTTGCTAAAGAAATATTATGGGCTTCTTGTCCGAATATCCTTTTATACTATATATACTTATTGAAATTACGTAAAAGTGTTATAGCTAGTAAATCAGTAAAACTTAATGAAACAGGATACTAGTAATCTACGCTTTTAACGCTTTGCATTTCTCAAATCATGTTATTATATTCATTAACGAATTGGTACATCAGCTACCGACGGTCGTTTCGGAGAAATTGGCTCATAAGACCGGTTGCGCAAGATGCGAAGGATACTATCGAATTGATAAAGCTGACAAGGCACGCCATGTGCAAGATGCTGCTACTGCTGCCGCAGCTGCTGAATCTAACGTAATTATTTGTACTTATGTTTTGCATTAATTGTTTAGTTATCATGTCACTGAGCTAATAATTGCGCAGTATCAGTACTAAGAAGTAATCCATGACGTTTGTATTAGGAACCTTCAAAGGGACGACAAGTTTCTCGAGAGAATCGCGCTAGCAATCGACGCATTATCTCATTCTTTCAGGCTTCGGATGCTGGAGATTTATTAAAACTCAATCAATTAAAGGTAAGATCTAGCTGTACTAATATTATTACGTGAGAAAATCAATTTCTGCTACGTTGTAGTGATATTTGACTTACTTAATGTTATATATTGTACAGACTCGGAAGAAGCAGCTGCGATTTGGAAGATCACAAATTCACGAGTGGGGATTATTTGCTAGAGAGCCTATCGCGGCTGATGAAATGGTTATTGAATATGTCGGTCAAACGATTAGACAGACTGTCGCTGATGAACGTGAACATCGATACGAAAAAATTGGGATTGGTAGCAGTTATTTATTCCGTATCGACGATAATTACATTATTGATGCTACCAAATGTGGAAATTTAGCTAGATTTATTAATCATTCGTGCTCGGTACGCTAGTATTCATTTTTTTATTTCTTTATATTGAGGTTAAAACATTTTTAAACAATATCTATATCTTTTCAATCTGCTTTTCTTTGCAGCCAAACTGCTACGCTAAGATTATTTCACTCGAATCCCAGAAGAAAATCGTTATTTACTCTAAATACGATATCCAAGTGAATGAAGAAATAACCTACGATTATAAATTTCCTATCGAAGATGTCAAGATACCATGTCATTGCGGAGCGTTACAATGTCGTGGGGCTCTCAATTAGTGAAGCCGTCTTTAAGTATACAGTATGTATGTTGTGTAGCATATTGTATGATTCAGATACATTTTTTGTACTATTGCTTTGTTTTTGACGTTGCATAGCATCGCACGGTAGTATCGAAAAGATTTTTGAAGCCCACGGATATTTGTAAATATGGCAGCTACCAACTAAGATGCTACGAAATTAGTAAATGTGTATTTTATGTAACGTTTAATCATTTTATTCTATTGACATATGTAGCGTTAAAATAATACTGTATGTAAATAGCATATACTTTCGAATGTTTCAGCAATACGAGTACAGTTTTTATGCAAGATTTATTTACGTTAGAATATCGTGAACGAAACTATGAAAGAGTTTCACAAGATACTAAAACTGAATATTTGCTACTCTATGACATAAGTAATGATATGATAATAGATTATAATATCATATGTTTTCATATGTTTAAGCTAATGTATAACTCTTATGATTTATATCTTGCCTGATAAAATTAGTTATCAAAATGACAACTGGCAGCATGTACGTATCTACAGAACATTACAAAAATGAATGTTTGATCTAAAATTGATGATTTTGATACACCAAATATCAACAATTGCTTGCACAGATGTAAATGTTATGCCCGTGACTGTCCATACGCATCAGCAGTGAATTAATAAATAAAATCCTACATTGTTCATACTATATGTTTCACAGCTTGTGTCGCGTCAATGGTTGTTATAGTTGGTTTTGCAACACGGGAATCCATAACTGGTACAGACATCCTGGAAAATGATAAATTAGCAAACGGTGATATTAGAGTTCATTTCTTTACGGTTTAACTCACGGAAATCATTGTTAAAATTATTTTAACAAGTTTAATCGGTTGAGCAATAGCTTTTGTTGAACAAATTAAAGTTTCACTAATAAAGCGAATTAAAAAAGGAGATAGTACTAAATCCTGTACTTACGGAATGTTGGAGTGGCTATTGACGACAAATAATGGATTGGCTTTACTTAAAATTTCGTCGTTTACTGATACACCATCTAAGTATTGCTTTAGAATAGCTTTTAACCGCTGATTTTCAGCCACCAATTTGCCTTTTTCCTTATCAATTGCTAATTTCTCTAATAGTACCTACAAGTAATAAAAGTGTTAAATATCTGGTATAGAAGGATGACGTAAAATATTGAACTGGGATATCTGGAAAGTACAGCACTTGTACTTACAGTAATAATGTAAAATATGAAATATTTATTTTGGAGTATGGATCTAATATACCAAACATGATATCAAGATGTGATACACTACCTTATTATAACGTTTCCAAAAGTTATCTAAGCTGGTATAATCGTGAAGCATCTAAGTGAAAAAGATTCGATTAGTTGGTGCTGGTAATTATCGTACTGGATTAGTCAACTCAGTTATACTGTGAAGTATAGTATATACTATTTAGCAAATAAGAAGCATTACATCTGCAAGTTTTTCAACTGAAGGTTCCGCCATAGCTGCTTCGATATCATCTTCTTCTTCCTTTGTCAGAGTAGACGGATAAAATGGTAAAACCTATAAAATCAATGATGAGTTTTGATTAGATTTAAAAATTTTCATGATAGTCCATTCTGTTAAATGTGAAGAAGATCTTTCATTACGATAATTTAATGTAGACCGTAATACTACGCTTAGGATTCTTCCTATCACAATTTAACAAGTTACCTTTTCTTCTTCAGCTTCCAGTTTTCTACACATTTCAGCAATTTTTAAAATATGCTGACCCTTTATATTCAATGTAATAATATCAAAAAACATAAACAAGAGTAATAGCTAAAATCAGCTTTAGTGTTCGGGTGCAATTCAACATCTCAACCGGTCTACCTTAGTTTTAATCCTATCTAATTCCTTCAGAGTGTTATTGCTTTGAACTGTTAAAGTTGTTAACCTAGCTCTAAATAAAGATTGATATCCAAATTGGCGAAATTTTATAGTAGATGCTCAAAATAACATTGCAATTAAAAATGACCTATACTGTAAATAAGATGAAAACCCTAGTACCTATCAGCATCGCGAAGTCTACCCATTTGAGTTTTAAGCTCTTGAAAATGCACGAGAATAGATTCTCTTTCCTGTAAAGAGAATTACAGTTAAAATATAGATTTAATCATCCTTACATACAGTAGATATCCAAAATTGTGGTTATCTAACGAATAACATGAATCTCAGACTGGTATGTACTTCTTTCAAAGTTTTATTGCGTTCATCACTTTCTTTAGCGGTGCTGGCCATTTTAGCTTTCAAAAATGATATTTGATCCTGCCACAATAGTTTTTACGTAAATATGATCATTACTTTCAGTTAATTTTATTAATATTTTATTTTATTAGCATTAAATGCACGATGACTGGATATATAAAAACTTAAATAAGTATTGTTATCTTTATAGTTTGATCATGTCTACATGCGATTCATGCTTAACTCCTGAGATTTAGCATCATTAAACTTATATCAGAATCAAACTATAATAGTATGATGTTCTCTTCTATTCTTACAGTTAAGCGTTGTAGCTTTCTCATTTGTTGTTCAATTTCTTCAGCACTTTTTTCATCTTTTGCTTTTAGATTCTCGAACGCTGTTTTTCTGTCTGCCGTAGCTTGCGTATAATTAGTACGCGCCTAGCAAAGCAATTGGATACAAATGAAACGCTTTATTGTTATTTCATGAAAACAACGCTGTAAAAGTAAATTCAACACAAAAATATAACTCAAATTATTTTAAAATTCTCGTTGTCCACTTACTTCTTCAAATTGCTTCCACAGATCTTCAACAGTGCCTTCCAGCTGTATGCGTAGGGCATGCTTTTCCTCTAAATTCTACATATTGATTAAAATAAGAGGTGTTTATTCATATCACGACTGCTGTTACCGTACATTATAGAAATGGGTCGAATACATCAGTTATAACAAATCCTCACCCTATTTTTGATTTCATCTCGTACACTTTGAAACTCATGGCGAACATCGCTTTCTCTTTCATTAAATTCTTGCTCCATTGCGAACATTATATCTGTCAATTCATCACATTCTTTCTTATTTTGATTGATCATAGAGGACCTGTACAGGTATATTTAAAACGGTTACTGCTATATCAGGCATAATTAATTAATAGCAATACTGATAAATAGATAAGTTAGTATAGCATAGCAAACTCTCTTATAGTTATTCTAGCAATGATATGCAAAGAAAATGGCATATTACAGTAATTGTTTTATATAATTTTAATGCTAGTAAATCATTTATTTCAGCAAAATAATGGAAATAATTGCTTTGCACAATGTACTATCATGCACTACATGTATTGCATTTAGCTCACCTTTCGGAATCGAATTCCTGCTTTAGAATTTCTAGCTGTTTGTCATATTCCGACTTTACTGACGTTAATCGGCTATGTTGTAAAGCGATTAATTCATCCATATTTTGTAGATGACTCCTTAAAGCCATTTGATATCTGAGATACTTCAGTTAATGATATTCAACTTTAAGAAGTAGAAAATAATTGTATACAACTATCACTTTATTAGGCACTTTTATACTATCTAGGATCAATTTAAAAAAATATTAGAAAAAAATAGCTATCAAAGCACTATTATTATCATACGAATATAATGTTAAGATACTGTTCTTCAGCTTCTTCTAAATCCTTTCCTAGAGACTTGACAATTGCATCTTTACGATCCACAACACGTTCAAATGTTTGCTGTAGGACTTCAATATCTTTAACTAAATCCTTCGCTTTGGCTATGGAAACCAAAACGTGTATATGTTTAGCCGGTATCGATCACAGTTAGCTGAATCATGTTATTCAAGGTGTACACGGCAAAACCGAGAGTAAAGTAAATGCAAGTGTGACCGATTTTCATTTCATCTTACACCTTCTCGTAACGTAGTAATCTTGCGTATCGATTGTATTCACCTCAGGCAAATACAATATGCAGTAGCAGTCGATGGGAAATGGGCATTTTTGGCAGCATATACTCATTATTTATATTGGTATACTAGCAGTATTGCCATTCATTTATTTATGGATTGATCAAGGATATTACCGGATATTGGGATCCATCACTATGCCTCGAGACAACTAATCGTGTACCACTGTACTTCGATTTACTGTTTTCTATTTGATGGTATCGAAGAAAAGGCTAACGGGAGTTAGATGAGTAATTAATTCTCACGATAATGGACTGTACAGTACAGTACTAAACAAACATCCTCGATAGACTATGGCATTCATTTCCATTTTATTACTGTCTTTTTTAGAATAGTAGAAGCTCTGTGAAGAGCCTTCAAAAATTGCAACGCCGACTGTCGTTTAGACGAGTCGTCGTGCGGGATATTGGGAAAAGTTTTCAACTAGCAATAACCGCGCCTCGGTAAAACCTCACTGGCTACGGTACTGCCACTGCGCAAAGTTATCGCTTCAAACTTTTCGAGGGTATATATATTATATTCCGATTACTTTAATTATGGGATTAAAATTATGCAAATTAGTTCGATAGCTGTTTCTGCACGAAGGACTTCTGTACAGTACAGTACAGTACCATGGACTAAAGTACTAGAAATAATACCTGCTGTAGTAGTAGTCTATGACTGTACTGTACTGTACATACTGTGGTTGTCCATATGGTGCATGATGCAGTACTGTACAGTACAGTACTGTGGAGTTTATTTACTGTAATTAATCAATGTACTGTACTGTAGGCTTTACCATAAATGCAGATAACTGAATGGGAAACTATCCTAAAGGTTGTATCAATTTGTATGCCATACTGTACTGTACGATGCTGTGCTGTAATTGTACACTCTTATGATCCATTTGGTTTTAGTTAACATTTGAAAATTAATTTAGGAAAAATAATGTAGATATACGATATATTTAACGCAAATTATCATTATAGTTACGCTACAATATTTTACATCAATAATAATCAATTGCATTAATTCGATAACGTTTCATATTGCCTTAATTTCTTGCCCTATTTCAACAAAATTTGTCAATACGAGATACGTATCCTGATAAATTGAATTGAAGCTTGATTCGAGTGAAATTCCTTTACAACTACATGTTTATAATGTCTACTCTTTTGGATTGACTTTATCATTCATAATTGACTTTCAGATGAGCCGCTATTCTAGATTATCATCCAACTTTTATCGTAAACGAATTTCAATTATATGCAGTAAGCAGAGTACAGGATCGTGTTAGCTAATTTATGCGTACGTGAATCTAAATATATTTTATGCTGTATCCACATCCAAGTCTGACTGAATCAATCATAACAGGATCTTCTCTCGAGCAAGAGACTTCAGATTAAAGTAATAATATCATAAAATGCACGTAGCTCTTTAATATATACTATTCATTACAACTCTAACTGAAGGCAATTACTGTATATTGCTTAGGGAGGATAATTCTAACACCCAATGAAGTCAAATCTACATCGCCACATTTTTTATCCTACATTAATGTCATGAATATTTCTAAGCATGGAAATTTAAAATGACTTCTAAAAAGTTTAAAATACAGCTAGACTAATTTTATGATAGCTCCAAACTGAAAATACATAAACATGTAACGGTAATGAGAGCTTCTTTATCAGTCGATGTACAATCTTAATTACTTTATAGATCTTATGAAACTCTTATTTTACTATACCTTCTCGCATGATTGCTCGCCATTGATAATTTAACTTATTAATGTTAAATTTGGAATACTTTTCCTCTTTGCCAAGCTTTTCCTATTGGAAATCATCAATGATTGCAACTTATAAGTACTCAGAAGTGCAAATATAATTTAATGATATTGCACAATTACATTTTTAAGCGTCTTTCTTATGAAAAATGTAATAGAATATGGTATATTGGGGGGAGAGGATAGAAGTTGATACGTTTGTATTTCTAACTTCAAAGACTAATATCATTTATTGTGAAAGTCATCCTTTATCATGTGCTGTTCATATGATTAATTCTTGCGATTAGAAAAACGAACGTGTTAATGCATTAATTTAATATAATAAATCTTTCAGATTACTCATTCCATTACTAATACGATATTTAATTACAGTCTGATGTTAGATATTAGTTTATTAACGACTGAGACTACTTCACGGTAAGGTGGCACTATGAACAGCTAAAACAAGGTATTCCTTCAATTTTTAATGGTGAAATTAAGTTTTATCCATAGCCGCACTAGTATCATCGTGATTGAATATGCGGTGTTATTTAGGAAAGCGATTGACGATGTTTTCGCTTGTCTACGTTATATGAAGCGTATCATAGGTAATCGATAGGCTAATAATATCCTACCGTACTATAGTTCGACTAACCTACTAGCTAGGATAACTCTGTATGATATAACGAATAACTCGTGTAATAATCGAAGAAAAATATATTTCCTTTTAAAAACCTAATTTACCTTTAGAAATTGCGTCAGTAAATCTTCTTTATTTTTTCGCATTTCCTCTTCTGCCAACTGCTTCTGCTCGAGATAAAGCAGTCTTTCCTCTTCAGTCATGTTGGCAAGCTTTTTCTTTTTAGCACTTCCCTTCTTTCTAGGCGGCATTTTGGCTCAATATGATTTAGGCGTAGTTACTGAAATAGATTCAGTCAGGAATTTACAACTTGCTTGTTTTTATAGGCTACTAATATAGCACTAACTCAGTATTTTCTTACTGATTATTGCGAAAGCTAATATCTGATTTATGTGAAAGTTCAATGTACTTAAATGTTACTCTGCCAATTGTTGAGAGATATACGTATGTAAATTTTTAATACTAAAATCTATGAAATGTTTAACAATTGTTGATCAAATCTAGTAACTCTCTTGCCTGATATGGAATTATAAATCTATTGGGATGTTAAAGGCGAAATAGTTAAGGAAAAACGTATTCTGGACAGCTGCTGATACCTTGTACGTGTATTACTCGCAATACGATGTAATGTTAAAATAGACTATGCGACCAATCACTAATACGTTAACAGTTACGGTGCGAAAATATACTTACTTTCTTATACTTTTTCCTTTATCAGAACCCCTGAAACAGTATGCTAGTTATGATCTAAATGTAAATACCATTATAAGAATCCATTACTAAGAGTACAGCCAGTTACAACTTTTTTTTTGAAAGCTTGTAATGGTTGCCATAGCAACCATTACACTTCCTTATATGCTGTACGTCATATGCGCTATACTGTATAGTACTCTATATGGACCAGACCAGCCGAGTGTATATATATAAACTGGTAGAAAGACAACATCTGTGTAGATTATATGTAAATATAATTAGTAATAGTACACTATGGACAGCTTGATAATATAATCCATACCTTCTGGCTAGTTCATAACTCATACAGCTCTGAATAAGTTTTATTTTGTGCTAATAATTGCATATGAAGTTATGGGTACATTTGGCAAGTACTAGTAATAGTTCCATTGCCAGCTGAGATACAAAATTTAATATAGTAAGTTTTGTCGTGTTGCTGGGTGGAAGGGGATAATCAATTATAGTTTTAGTATAAGATAAGTACTACTATAAAATTAATTTATCGTACTCGTATAGGTAGATTATGATAGCGTTTGATCAGTGAATAACTCAGTAGATATAAAAGATTATCAGTAGACGTCTTCTTGCTTCCAATCTGCTGTATAGTTGATGTTTGATGCTAGTTAGAATTTCTCAATTATGTTGAGGTAAACAATTTCATTTCATTGCATATCCATGATATTCTTGCATATAATATCGCCATATCTATTTTTCGATCTATAGTGCGATTACTGCTGTAAATTCCTATTGCCACAATTACTGTTTTAGCTAAGCTGTATTATAAATAAATTGCAATTGTGCATAATGACCATATTTGGGCTTTAATTACATGATACGCGTTTTTATATTAAACATAATAGTACTTTTAATACCTTGGTATTTCTGGTTAAAGACTAAATTTAATTATTTTCAAAGGAATACTTAATGGAATTTAACTTTAGAATGATGTTTAATTTTTGATAGCATCCAGAAACATTTTTAATTACATGCTACGGAACCATAGCTCTTACTGGATGATAATTTTAATTTTATCATTAAAAATGAAAATTATCATTCAGGTAGTGGTAGGATAATAATTTCGAATCAGACATTGAAACTACCAAATTAAGCTTATCATCTACTGTAATTTAATATGATTTTCCTACACTTTGGATACATATTATTATTCTTCATTAATCTCTGTTTGTTATTTTCGCAATTAAATTTCATTATATTAATAAATGCAACTGACAGCAAAATAATATGAATGTAATATGAGGTTACTTCACAATGAATGATTGCCAGGCCCAGTTGTATCAATCGTAATACTTATTTAATATTGATAAATTCTATTACCACTTACTACTCAAAACTATAAATATGATTGAACATGGTATGGTCCCAGAGTTTTAGTATTATCTTAGCATGATTTGATATACGGTACTTTAATGCAGGTACAAAATTAGTGTAATGATCATAACGTTATCTAAGAATAATGTCATCATGACTTGAGTATAAAGGGCAATAAAAGCTAGTGAGCACAACAGTTTATCGCAATCTATGAAGCAAGCAATACTTTGAGATCATAGAATTAAATTAGTGTGTGAAGTTTATTTCATACCTTTTGAATCAATGACGTCTTTAACAATCATCTCTAACCGTACCTTGAAATTGGCCTCTAGCTTTTTTACCTGGAACGATTTATATATTTGAATAGCGCAATGTAAAACTATCAGACTGGACAATACTGACTGTGCCGTTCAAAAGGGCTAATTAAATCGCGACTCAATTGATCTTAATATAGATTATTAGATGAATAATAAGCAATAAACAGCATATAATATAAATTCTGCAAAACTTCTTCATTTGCTAGTAGCTCATCATAGCGGCTAGGATCTTCAAATACATCTTATTTCATACACTAATTATTGGCAATGCAATCATTATCAAGAGCCAATAGTAATGGTATAGCTTTCTTAAGCTAAATTGCAGAACTTGAATTTGATTCCGTTTGCAATCAACCTATCAGAATAACCCTATAAGCATCAATGCAGAAAAATTTCTCTAGTATTAAGAAATAATTGCCATCTACAGTCACTGTACACAAGATAATATATCTTAGCATAAAATAAAGTAAGGAGTATTTTTGCGTTCGAACTTTCTAGATTTTGTTCTGTAAGGAAAAATAACACAAAAATTTCTCCATAATGAGAGTCATAATTGATATTTACAATATATTAAGAATATGCAGTTCTTATATATAGTATGTCTGTATATTGACTATATTGATATACTGTAGATTAAGGCACCTATCAGATTTATGAGCTTCTTATAATTAATTAAATCAAGATATTTTAGGTAGTTTATTGTGTCTCTTAATTTCATCTTTGCTATTATCGCTTGATCGGTCGGGGTATAAAATCTGTTTTCTTTTTAAAAGTATTTCAGTAAACTATCATACAGTTATTATACTTCTTATATATTCAACTATAAGTTTGTATTAATTAGATAAAAATTAAAAGAAAATAGTACTTTCCCTTAAAGATACTTTGGATCAAAATGATATTGGTGTTATTGTAAATTTAAAATCTTTTCTTCTAATATTCTGGTACTTAAGAACGAAATAAATATTAAGGAATCAACTGTGCATAGCTGTTACCATCACAGGATGTGAGTATAAGAAAAAGCTACCAGTAATCATGAAATTTATTTAATAGTTGTCATTACATAACAACTTGTTGCTCAGACAGAAATATACAGCTATTAGAGGAGATTTACAGGGTGAATTTACATTACAATATGACCTAAGAGTCAGTAGTTTCTTTCAAATTTACGCAGATAGATTCATGCAGTTTTGTTAATAGATTACACTTTTTTCATGCCTTAGTTTTTACCAAGAAATTACCTTCACGGTATGTGAGATAGACAATCATACTATGATCGATTTAGATTAACTTATAGAAAAAATAAATTCCGCTACACAGATGTTGTAATGAAGGTTAATTATTGAAAGATTTTCCTGTGATATTTCGGAAGATTGTGTGTTAGTCGTAATTATAAGAATTTAAGACAATAACTTGGTAAAATAGTAATCTTTATTGCAGCTAGTTTGAGGAAAAAAGTGTAAAATTATAACGTGAACAGTGACATGAAATGACCGAAGAGCTACAGTAAATTAGAATATAGGGAGATTTCTCTTACCTCTATGGTATAATTAGAATTTTACAGTACAGTATAAATATTAAAAATCAAAAGGTCATGCAAATACGGAGTTATACTACAGCGTAAAGAAAATTAACTTTTACCAAGAATTGGCTATACCGTATACAGAAGCATACACTACATTTCATTTAATAATTTGGTATAAGTTTACGAGATCAAATGATGTACGTAGAAATAGTAATTTGCAAAATGTTTGTAGCTAACACTGATTTTAGTTTGCGATTGTCATCTACATCATCTCTATCAGTGTACGATCAACTAAATGAACATTATTCAAGTAGGATACTTTACGATCGCAAGTAAATCCGTATTTATTAATTAGTTCTTTTATTGATTCAGATAGCTTGAGGTACATTCTGTTTAATACTAAAGCAGTATTAATCTGTTACTTTTTATGCGACCATGATAACATTTTTCATGGTATTTTATACGTCTGTAGTTCAAAATTGAATAGTGAGTTATTTTTCCCGTAAAAATCATATCTGATCAAGTGTATTTGTAGCTGAAGTAAATTAAAAATTTTCTTTCTATTACTACAACCAAATATTTTCTGGATTCATTGGATAAAATTGATTCCGGCATTCTTCTACAACCTTTTCTACTTTCTGCCGCATTTCCGAACTTGCTTTTTTACTTAGTATTATTTGCATACATGAATATATTTTAAGGCTACCTTCTTCATCTAACTTTTCCACTAAGATATCGAGTAAATTTTGTAATCCTCGTGGACTTCGATCCATAAAGAGATCGTTTGGCGATCGATGACCCAGAAATAAGATCATTTGCAAATCTTGTAGAGCTTCAGTATTATCGTGTAATTCGTGATAACGACTAGGATTCCTGAATATATCCACGTACATCTTAAAGTTGTTTGAAAATCGAATAGCAGAAGTGTACGGTATGTCATAACAGTTTATTCCTAGCCTATGACATGAATATCTAATCAGACTATCAGCAGATAACATTCGATATTCTTCGTCATTTGCAATAAAATTTTTGATGTGATTTCTAATAAAATAGCTTAATGCCATATTGCCATTTTCTTTAACAGCACTATGAAATAGTAGTGCGATACCGTCGTCGGTTAATAGATCTGTCACGATACTATCTAAAAGATTAGTGACTCCAGATCGACTATTTTTATCTGGAAGAGAAAGATAGTATATACCATGGATAAGATAGACAAGACGAAATCGATTCATCGATTGTGTAATCTCTTCCTTCGTATACAACAGCTGTGCCACATCAGATTTTAATAAATCGCCGAACGTAATTTGAAAATTTTTCAACGGGATAGTTTGATCACGATAAGCATTTGAAAGATTATGATAAATTGGTGGTACTTTCTCGTCATGTAGAATATTTTGGTTTAAAGAGACTCCGCTACCAATAAAATTGAAATTGTTGTCCAATCCTCTAATATCTAAACCTGACTTAAATTTAATTCCTTTTAAGTATCTTATAATAGTATCTCCTTCACCACACGCGATATCAGCCACTAAAGTGACTCGTTTATCGTCGTTTAGTAAACCTTGGTTTTGTAATTTATTTAAGAAAGTATGATTGACTATCGATCCATTTCTTTTTTCGTTACTTAAGTTCTTGTAGGCTCTGAAAGCTTTATCATATTCATAGACATCGGTTTTAATTGCAAATGGATGCATTATTATACTAATAGTTTCTTTTGTTAGCTTTTATTCCAATGTTGAGGGTAGACAGGAGATATCCTCATTAATTTTATGATTTTATTTCTTTTCTTTGCATATGTAGTTCACTACCGTACTTATGATTAAATACATTAGACTATATTATCAATAGATGCAGCAGGGGGTAGGGCATGAGTATAAAATAACTGACTTTTGGAATCAAACTAGGAACTGCCTGAATAATTAATACAAAGCGAACCGGTCGTTGATCCCATCTGCTTATCCTCTTTAGTAGAATATTAATACAGCATTTCCATCGCAATCCAAAGGGTTACCTTTCACGATTGTAATTATTACTAAGATTTTATTTTTGTCTAACCAATATGGTACGTTAATCAAGCACTGTATGATGGCTGGTCTGGCATAAAATTGATATCCTATCGCTACGCATAGTATAAAGCATGCAAATAGCATAGTCAAATTATTAGGATATTGTTGATTAAACATGTCATACTGCTACAACGTACAGTATATCATATTTTTGAGTATGCTTGATCTGTTAGTACCCATTTTGCAATCAATATCCAGGGATAAATCTAGCAAAATATGCACTGTACTCTTTCAAATATGTACAGTATTGGACAAAGTATATTACTAAATTATGATATGCAAACGGAATATAGGGTACCAATTAATACCATCATTATTGCTATTCGAAATGATAAAAAATAACAACAATAAATGAGCTTTTATTTCAACTCATGGTGTCTAAAAAATGGTTAGCATCGGCCTGTAAATGAGGAATTCTGTGTATTGATGTAAGCACTATTCCTATTTGGTTATTAGCTTAAAAATCATTATAATCTACTATGATGCTATGCGATAGTAATGAAGTCTTACGGCAAATTATTCTAATGAGCAATGTAACCCGCCTCGTTGCAAGCGGTCTCCATAGGGTTTCATAGTACTGTACGCTTAAAATTCAAGATGTGCGCTCAAAATATAGTACCACAGTAGCGGTAAAGTACTCAATAAGGATTTCTATGCACAATGAACAGTACTGGATAACTTTAGATTCCTGTGCCAGAGACTACCAAAACTGTCTCCTTACATCATTGAGTGGAGCCCATCTTTATTATTTAGCTGAAAGTCAATTCATCAACTTTAACTGCTATTAAAACCTTTCTGCTGACTGTGCAACTTTTATTAAACCAATTAGGCTAATACTGTATTAACTCAAGTTGCACATGCTAATTATCAACTTTATTGCATAAATTCGATCCAGCCATGGCAAAAATACGATAACAGAATTACTATAGCATTGACCGATGATGAGGATGCGAGCTTTGTTTAGACCTCGCTATCAAACGCCTAAATGTAGCTTTAATAAAACAGCTAATAACTCTGAAATAAGATTAAACTAAGATTTACAGGCTTTAATTAGATTAAAATGAATAAGTACAATTGTCACCTAATTATTAATCATGTAATATACCGAAAATATACATTAAAAGTATGAAAATTACATAAATTTTTTATCTTGTAAACTGAAAATTAAGTTGATTGAAGAACATTATGGATCTTTTTTATAATTCTATAAAAGCCGGTATCAATCCAAATGGCTTCCTTACTAGACTCATAGAGTAATTTATTTAATCCATTTAGAAATGCGTAACGTTGCCTGAAATTAAAGTACTTTTGTTAGATTCATAAAAGCCGACTTTCGTAATGTAAACATAGTTACGGCTATAACAAAGATCTTAAAAATGTCCATTGGCAAAATGCAAAAGTTGATCACCCAATCTTCTCGTAATCTAAACCCAATATATTTTATTCTAAGTGAAGCCAATTTGATTGCTAAAATGAATACACTAAACTGAATTTTTCACTTTTCAATTTATTTGAAATATCAAAGCTAGTACCGCTTACAAGAAAGATACACTTGATTTAGTAGTATATTTATACATTAATACGCAAGTTTTACGACTATTAACAGGTCTAACTAATTATTGGTGAAATTTGCCTGTTGTTGACATACCATAAACCTAAGATGATATCGTAATTCCGCTTTCCAACGAAGTGAATCATGGCTAATTCAAAATAAAAGTTATAAAAAGGAGCTACAATTAATTGATACACTTACGATTCATAGATTAACTATTATTCGACCGAAGATGGTGTTGCAGCAATTTATTATCAGAGAAGCTGACTGTATTAAAATGCACAGCGCACACACCTACTATTATTAGGCGGTTCTATTCAACAGTGAATAAACGACAAAAGCTTTATTACCTTTTTATTACCGATTATTTGTAATTACTCGTTCGCTGCTTTTACGGCATAGTCATCACTCATTAGAAGCCATTATTGTCCATTTGGGGTACCATAAATCATGACATTAAAATAGATGTGTGTATATGCAATATCTCTCTGCAAATTTTGTTCTGTGATGCGTAGTAATCACTTAATACTTTCAGGATTATTTTTTATTTTTCGTTTAAGGCCTATTAGGTGAAAATAATTAAATTAATTAAGCATTGTTCAAAGTTTTATTTATGATTTATCGGGACATGCATACCCGCTCTTAATGCCTGTAGGCACAAATTGGTACATATTGGTAGAGAGGCCAAGGATTGAATAAATAGCAAAGAACTAGCTGCTATCATTATAACAAATTGAATAATAAAGCAAAATTATGAAAGGAATACAGCCAAATAAGAGCTAACTCCATGACGACTGAAATTATTTTCTATGTTGAATGTCAATGTTATAGTGATAATCAACTTTTAAAATTTGAATTCGTGTTCAATTCTCTATGAGAATTGACCCGTCCATTTTGATTGGAAGAGGGTGCAAACTTTTAAGACATCTCTTATAATGCATTCCTAGGAGAATTTTAATTTCCTATAGGTTGAGTGTGATGGACGATTCGATGAGTCGGACCTATTTGTTATGCAGAGAATTGCATAAAGATTTGAGTTGAAAATAGATACTTTATTGTAAATTTTAATTCGCGTACAATGTAGTAGTTAGTGTACTGCAACACTAGCAGAGTAGCATATAAGCTGCCACGAAACAACATTCTGAGGCAAAAGTAACGCATAATGAAAGCCATGAATAAGCAACAAAAGAACCATGATTTCTTTTATATCCTAATATAGTATTTACAAAATGATTTGTTTGTTTTAGTCACGCTTCACAGAATGTTGGTGATATAGTCCATATCATATCATATAGGATATGATTATAATAGTTATTTGTATTGGCTTAATTCTGTAGAGCCAATACAAGCTGAATAGAAGCAACCTGCACCAAGTTGTGCTTCCATACAGAAATAACTACCTCAGGACATTTGGTGGTTTAGTTATTGCAGTATTTGTTACGGCTTCGTAATTATTGCTTATTGCTGGTACAAATCAGTAAACAGCCAAATCTATTAATCTATTTATTATTTACTATTGGCAAGAGTCACTCCACCTAAAGTCGGAACTACATTGATTTCGTTTCAATTTCTCTATCAATTAATAGTAGTATTGGTGGTCAAAAAAATAAAATTTTAGTAAATTAAGTTAAACTACCAACAATTGAAGTCTAAACAAAATAAATTACCGAAAAAAAATAGTTTATTATAACTTTAACGACAATCTTAGCAAAAATTCTCAAATGAATAAAAAAATAAGGGCAGAACGATTGCCCCAACCAACCAAACTATCAATTAATGAGATAACTCACAATTATCATAGACTTTTCTTGTCTTCTCTAACTTCAACTGCATTAAACTATCGAACTACGCCATCTTTTATATGATATACAGAGCAGTTGGTGTTATTAGACTATCCAACTATCATTCTACAATAATCCAAGTTAAACTAGCAATCAAACACAAATGATAAGATAAACTATATCCTAGACTCTAGAAAACTACAAAATTAATACTAAGTATAACGGTAACAGCACAAATAAAATGCTATTGATTAGCTACCGGTAATTAATTGATAAAGCTATCTAAGTAATAAATAGATAATTATTTTGTTGCACTATTTAAGATAGATCAAATGCTCTTAATCAACTTCTTGGTGCAGTATCATGGCTTTCCTAAAAGTTGCTAGTATGTCGCAAACAAGATAGAATAACGGTATACCCTTAGTATCGTTAATATTCTTAGACGATAAATAAATAAGTACGAGTATCTAAAGCTATAGATCAAAAGGGAAGTGATCGTCAAATGACATAATATACGCGTATTAGTCTAATTACCAGCTACGCGGATGTATAAATTGTGTTAGCTTCTTAGTTATAAAGCTTATTCTGGCATTCTTTTACGGCTCCTTCTATCTTTTTCTTAAATTCATCGCTTGCTTTTCGGCTCAGGATGATATGTATATACGAAAGTAAGTCAAGATTGCCATTCTTCTCAATAAAGTCTTCTACTCTACGAGTATAAATAGAACGTCCGTAGGTACATGATTCATTCTATCATTGTTCTAATCTTCCATTGACAACCCTATATGTGATGTAAAAGTCTTCAGAAGGAAGCAACTGCTCTGTCTTGTGTTCTAACATACGATCTTCTACTTTCTACAAATAAGTATCCCTAAAACTAGAACGTATCTTTGTGACTAATACATCACAACATGCATATACTTGCATAGTGACTAATTTTACACGATAGTAAATAAGACTGTACAGTACAGTAGCAGATTTAGTACCCGCTTTTGACTATGTTATCATAAGCGTATGCTTTGCTAAAAGAATATACGATGAAGTACTTGTAAAGCTCTACCGTCATCGCAATAGCTACCAAAGAAGAAGTTTTTTCGCTGATACTATCCTATCTACTCTAGTAATTCTTTATTGCTTGCTTAATCTATGTATAAAGAATTAGATAAGCAAAATGAACTTTTTACTATATGATGCCATCACGGGACTAGAATGTATTGCGCTTACAAACTAAGGTTTACAACGCGAAAAAATACTAAAGAAGCTTATGCTTATAAGAGCTCTATCATTTATTTTGAGAAATCGCTCTTCACCCTACTCCCTCTCCCTCTCTTATCATTACATTACTGTTCTATTTACTAATGAATGAAGTAGAAATAAAATAAATAAGATTATGCCGGGCTATCCAATCATGAAGCGACAACCTATCTAAATTTTCGTAAATATGATATCGTAATTAGTCAGCCAAACGTGTTCATTCTTGAATATACGAGTATGTAAATATTATCCGGAAATAATATGGTTAGTATTGAATATCGAGCTAACTGTAAATAGTGTAAAAACTGAGATTTTATCTTTAAAATAAGATTCTATTATCATAAAAATACTTGACATATTATCGTTAAATAGAGTTTAATGATACTCATCGAAATTTTTTAGATCGTATTTTGTCATAAGAAATTGCTATTTAATAGAACTTCAACAAATAATGATTTTAGCTATTAATCCATTATGCTTTGTAATGAAATAAGTAAATCGTCTATTTTCAGGCTTTGCAATAAAAAGAATCATCATTATATTAAAAGGGAGGTGGATTTTCAATGCAAAGTTATCAGTTTTAAATTAGCCAGTTACTAATTATTCAAATATGTACTTAAAAACTAACGTATACCATAAGTCGTGCTCGTAAAACTAAATAGTGTACCATGGCTTGGACAACTAACCACGAAATATAAAGTATACATGTCTTGATCAATTGGTTTCGTTTGAAAATCTGCAGTTTATCCAACTTCTCAGCTATGAGTACAGTATATGTTATATTAAAACATTAACTACCGTCATTGTAAATTCTAAAGCAATAATTATGGATGAATAATTATAGTTATTGAAACCAGAAACCACTATGAATACCAGCGTAAACTAGGCGAAAAATCAATTTATTAAATGCGAGTATATTTACTTCAAATCAATAATTTAGTAATATTAGGGAATCTAGTATGAGTCTTTCTGAACGTAGATAATTTATTGTAAGATTAATTTAGAGCAATTTAGATTGATGATGCTTTAGTTTTATTCTATCAACTGCCATGAAGCGTAAAAAAGCGATGCAGTTCTACACTTTAGTAAAAGAATAGTAAAGTAACCAAGGAAGCTGTCAAAAAGTAATCTTGAAGTAGGATACTTTGTTTCTCCAATAATTAATCAATATAACAATTCTAGTTGGTTCTTATATTTTTGGGATAGTATAGTAGACTGGAACAGCATTAATGGCTTCCTTTTTACTAATATTTTTAAGAACACATTCTTGCTGTATTTTTGGCATTGTTGTTCAAGATTAAGATGGGGAGGTATTTTCCTCAATTAATTACGTCAAGCTAAAGTAATAATACCACAGTTTAATAAATTTAAATTTTCTTTCCTATTATCTCTCAGATAGGTAAATTGAATCAGATGAATACAAGATGAATTAATAGTACTAATAACAAAATAAATATGGTGGAAAAATGCTATCCATATGCACTATTATTGTACTATGTATGATAAAGCTGCCGGTAAGTATAATATTTAGAAGATAAGAATTAAGTGTAAGGTAAACATTAGAGTTTCTATTCATTACTGTTATGATTTTGGTGCTTGTTGCCTAGAGTAGTAATGGAAGACCTCTAAGTGATGATATTTAATTTGCTAATCGCGATTGTAGTTAAAATTTCTGAAGTATCTTCAATAGAGATCTCGTTGTTATTTTTGCAGCAATAATTTCTAACTTTGATATAGCTTTACTGTTGAACCACAGAGTAATATTATATTTACTGTTTTCGATACTCATTTTAGTGGCAAAACAACAATATTGTGGCGTGCATTTTACGAATCGAAGGCGAGTGATTTTTTTCGCCTAGACAGCCAATACGATAGTATGTAAAATTTGCCAGTAACTATTCGAGTAGTACATTTTTGGGTTGATCATACTTAAAGATAATTCATTCATTTTGTCGTTAAAAGTAATATTTAATAGTAAATATCTCAATCAATGTACGTTATTAACAAGTTATAATTTTCAATTTTGATGGTCATTATAAAATATAATCCTTAAAAAATAGTTTATATTCTGATCGATAGTGCAGGCGCAGTAATTATTAATTAGTATAGTTCTACAAGTAACTCATATTTCGTATGATTTAGTTTTATCAGAAATAATCTTGATGCATCTGATGTCGAAAATCATATTAGTATATTACATACAGTTTAGGTTGTAGGAAAATACATTTTACAACATAGATATTATCTTTTCTGGGCTGATTTGAGAAAATAGATTCCGACATTCTTCTGCAACCTTTTCTACTTTCTGCCGCATTTCCGAACTTGCTTTTTTACTTAGTATTATTTGCATACATGAATATATTTTAAGGTTGCCTTCTTCATCTAACTTTTCCACTAAGATATCGAGTAAATTTTGTAATCCTCGTGGACTTCGATCCATAAAGAGATCGTTTGGCGATCGATGACCCAGAAATAAGATCATTTGCAAATCTTGTAGAGCTTCAGTATTATCGTGTAATTCGTGATAACGACTAGGATTCCTGAATATATCCACGTACATCTTAAAGTTGTTTGAAAATCGAATAGCAGAAGTGTACGGTATGTCATAACAGTTTATTCCTAGCCTATGACATGAATATCTAATCAGACTATCAGCAGATAACATTCGATATTCTTCGTCAGTTGGAATAAAATTTTTGATGTGATTTCTAATAAAATAGCTTAATGCAACATTACCATTTACTTTAAGAGAACTATGAAATAGTAGTGCGATACCGTCGTCGGTTAATAGATCTGTCACGATACTATCTACAAGATTAGTGACTCCAAATCGACCATTTTTATGTGGAAAAGAAAGATAGTATATACCATGGATAAGATAGACAAGACGAAATCGATTCATCGATTGTGTAATCTCTTCCTTCGTATACAATAGCTGTGCCACATCAGATTTTAATAAATCGCCGAACGTAATTTGAAAATTTTTCAACGGGATAGTTTGATCACGATAAGCATTTGAAAGATTATGATAAATTGGTGGTACTTTCTCGTCATGTAGAATATTTTGGTTTAAAGAGACTCCGCTACCAATAAAATTAAAATTGTTGTCCAATCCTCTAATATCTAAACCTGACTTAAATTTAATTCCTTTTAAGTATCTTATAATAGTATCTCCTTCACCACACGCGATATCAGCCACTAAAGTGACTCGTTTATCGTCGTTTAGTAAACCTTGGTTTTGTAATTTATTTAAGAAAGTATGATTGACTATCGATCCATTTCTTTTTTCGTTACTTAAGTTCTTGTAGGCTCTGAAAGCTTTATCATATTCATAGACATCGGTTTTAATTGCAAATGGATGCATTATTATACTAATAGTTTCTTTTGTTAACTTCAATCCCTATGTTAAATTAAGGGTAATGGCTCGGCATGTGTAATGAACTTGATTTGTTTGCTCTAGGTAACTTCTTTATCAATTGATAAGTACACTAGAAATCTCCGATTACCATCCCTTAAGGCAGCCAATGAATGTAAATGAGCCGACTTCTAGACTTATTAAATATGCAAAGCACCCCGATCGCTGATCCTATTTATCCATCGATTATTAGAATAATATGGTATGATGTACTCTAATCCATAGTTATTTATGACTGTAACCTGTACCTATGACCACCTCATGTAGCTTAATTAATAAATTATGTTAATCAAGTATTGTATGATGAATGACTTAGTCTAGTATTGCTCTTACACGCTAAGCTATGCATACAGCAAGCATATGACCGTAGTTAACTTTACAAGTTATTCTAGATAACAGAAATACAACATCAATTAGTGCAGAATAGTGTATAATCGAGTCCATCATATGCTCTTACCATTACAAGCGGGTACTAAATGGAACATTTGGACAATTTGTAGGGGACCTTTATTAATATCGTATAGTATTATTGCTTGGCTTGTAAACAAAATATTCTAAATATTTATAGCGCTAACATAAATACACTGAATTTATCATTTTATACAATAACAACAATTGTTATTGACGTCGTATATTCAATAAAACATGCTACTGGTTATGGTAGTTCGAACTTTTGAATTAAAGAACTCGTTTTGTACAGATAAATAAAAATTAGCACAAATCTTAAGTCTTGGATAAAGCAGAAGTGAAAAAAAAACACTCTACTGCAATTAAACGGTACTGATATGTTATTCGATAATAAGAACAAATTGATCGTGCCAGCGTTAACAACTAAGAGTAGAAACACAACAAGTGAGTTATTTAGCTCATTTTTTATATAATTATTTACATTTATATAGCCCACGCTAGATATGCCAAGTTATTAGAGCTTTATACTAAAGTGGGCATAGAATAAGCTCTGAAATGATCTACTGTGTAAACATGTAGATATTAGAGGATATCCACCTTATTATGACCTACGGTATTAGTTATCTATATAAAGTTATCGACTAACTTTACCCTTTGTGGGTGTTAAACCATTGAAAAATTTTTGGAATGAATGATGGATTTAATTAAGATCTCACGAAAATCTTATAGAGTTTCAGTATTATCCGATGAAGTACTGTAAATTATAAAATAACGGTTAAACTTCTTAATATCGGTGTCTTTTTATACTCATTCCAATTCTTTGAGAATGAGCTAATGAAGGGATGCAAAATTTTCTATCGAGTGAACGCATTCCGTAGAGTTCTTATCTTTAGATGATCTCATTCACTTGCATCTAAATGTTTAGTTACACTATCAAAATAATAATCTCTAGAATTATCTAATTGACCTATCATCTTTTCCATTACGTTTACATAAAGTGTTTTTATAATTACTAATACTTTATCATGCCGAAAGACATCAGTCTAAATTTGTATATCTCCATAATATTCTTTACTTCTTTGTTGTCCAATTTATCTAAATATAGTACATAACGAGAGGAAAATCTTAATATGTAATTTGATTTTTTTGTGGATAACTGCTGTACCACTTTTATAGGCAAGATTCTTTAATACTGGATAAGCTATAAACAGCAGACTACGGCAGATGATCGTTTGGCCATATGAAATCACATTCTAGAAAATTACTCCAACACTAATTAGTCCAGGACTAAAATTCATCTATACGTATAAGCAAAAGAAAAACGCCTTTTTTTTAAATCTAATTAACAAACCGTTCCCATATTTTGCATAAACAAGCTACAGTAGATGAAAAATATAAACAACAGTAATTTAAAATATACTAGTACAAACTCACGTCGCTTTGCTGACGGTTTACGATAATGTACCCATTTGTTAATAATTAACAGATAGTATTACCATTCGATATTATATATATCCCAGTAATAGCCAGGCACTACTATATTCACAGCTATGCTTGTAGAATACTACTTTTCAATAATACATTCACGGATGAAATGCTATGAAATGCTATATTAAGATTAGTTAATGGTCCAAAGCAAATTATGATAACTAATGTACGGTGATGGACAAACCAAGTTAAGATTAGCAGGTACTGTAAGAATCTTATACTGACCTATTGAAATGAACCCATAATCACAGTCATCTAACAGTAGTATAAATACCCTCCTCGCTGCTCGTGTACAGGGTGGGTCGGTGGCATTTCATAATATAGAGGATAATTAACGCCATTCCCTACATCATCTACTACCGTATTCGATATATAGCAGTCAACGCCAACATTTGTACTGTACTAGCAATACTAAGCAATACTAAGATGTTGCTATATTAAAATTTCTAGATGCTATCCAAAGGAAATTCGATACGCCGCTACTTAGTGACTTGTTACCAATTACCTTCTTCTTTAATTTAGGAGTGCTATTAAACAGTAGCACGATACTGTTATCGATTAATAGATCTGTCATAACACCGTCAAAAAGATTAGTGATTCTAAACCGACCAATTTTATACGGGGAAGCATAGTACATGCTTCCCCATAAAATCGACCCATCGATTGCTTAATCTCGTCTTTCGTATATATATATACTGTATATACGGTACAGCATCTGTATCATATGAGATTTTAACAAATCGCCGTATATATAATTTAATAATTTTTCAATGGGATAGTTTGATTTACGATAAGTACTTGAAAGAATATGATAAATTGACATTTTTTTCTCTTCTGCATCTACTGTTTTTGCTTACAGGGTTGCTGCTATCAATAAATTTAGAACAATTATCCCATTCCCTAGTGCCTAGACCTGTTTTAAATTCAATACCTTTAAAATACCCTAAAATAGTATCTTCTCCAACACATATCACATAAATAATTAAAGTTACTAGATTGCTTTCGCTCAATGAATCTTGATGCCATAAAATCTTTAAGAGAGCGATAGACTAATGATCCATTCCTTTTTTCGTGATATAATTTCTTGTAAGTCTGAATGCTTTATCATAAGCAAAAATATCATTTCTATTGCAAATGTCTCCTTCCTTAGCTTTTATCTACTTCCTATCATCGACTTTATTGCAATACGGTATGTTCTACTTTAATTTGTAGCTATTTAAGACATTAATACCTATGATTTTGTGTTTCTGAACAAATGTAATATGTTATTCAAGTACTATGCTATCACTAGTTCGATATTAGATCGATGCTATACCACGAAGTTGCTCAGCAAGTATTCCAATATTACAGTCAATCTTACAGTACTGTACACTAAATCCACAGGACAGAAAGCTCCGTGCTTCAAGTTAGGCCCAAGATGCGCCATTTAAGCTATTAGATTAGTGATTTCCCTTCGAAAAAGAGACATAAAAGGAGTCAGACATCATGACGCTGGCACTCAAAGGTTAGTAGTCTCTAGGGAATAGCCGCCTGACTACCGGACTCCATGATTATTATTAACATTACTGTTGAATGCCACTACTGGAAATTGCGTGGTAGATCAATCTTGCAAAGAAATCCACTTTTTCTACTCTAGTGTATTTATTTCAGCCATCCTATGCTGTAGAAGAAAGCAAATGAACTATTATCCATTCAATTTGTAAAAGCAACTGCTGCAAAATGATTATTTTGGCAGCCATGCCGAATGTAATCCGTCAGTGATCTCGATGTGCTATTGAATTGACATGAAGCATTGTTTTGAGCGGCAAGAATTTTTTAGTATGGACAAGGGGTTGTCATTTCAATTCAATAGAACAAGGTTACTGCTAATTTTGTACAGACATTTAGCCGTAGGTTACCTAAAGTCAAAATTAATGAATACAGCATTATTGAACACGAAGAATAGCTTGAGCAAATATTCTCTTATTATGATGATTTTATGCAGGCTTATTGATTCCAAAAAGAAAGAATAATTTTGCAATAGCAGTGGTGCTTTGTTTAAATCAATGTAGCGAAACATACGTATTAGCCCTTGTCAACTGGTTACTAACTGTTTGCTAAGGACTTGTTAGGCTGCAAAGACATCGGTTGCTTGTTAATAAACTGACATTGGACTTGCACGTGTACTAAAGAAATGAGCAGTAGAAACCATGGAGGAACATGCAATTAGAACTGATATTTTCCAATATGATAAAGCTTTTCTTGCCTACAAGAGTTGCAACAATGATCATGAGAGATTGTCTCGATTAAATCATACTTTCTTAAAACAACTTCAAGATTTAGGCTTGTTCTATCGTCAGGATCAAGTTACTCTAGTTGGCGATATCGGCTGTGGAGATGGAGAAGCTACCATTACTTACTTAAATAATATTGAATTTAAAGGAGGATTAGATATTAGAGCAATGGATAAGCTTGCCCAATTCGCCGGTACACATCAGTCTTCAGTGAAGAATGCCACTTCAGAAGGAGAAAAAGGACTAGCTAACGAAACTTTCTCGAAAGCTAAACAATCACAGGTGATCCCGTTAAAGAATTACCAAGTAAACTTTGGCGATATGTTGGAAGTTGATGTCGCACACCTGTTGTATACAGATGAAGAGATCAAAGAATCAATGAATCGATTTAATCTTGTCTATCTCTCTCACTCGGTCTACTACGCACGCGATCAACATAAAAATGGCCGATACGGTGTTACTAATCTTCTAGACAGTGTTGCTACTGATTTATTGGCAGATGATGGTGTAGCAATACTATTCCATGCCGGTCTTGAATTTGATACAGTCACCTCAATTAGCTATTATACTAGAAGCCTAATTCAAGATATTGTTCCAACTGAGGAAGAATGCAACAGAATATCTGCTACTCACATTATCAGCAATTCTTCCCGTGAATTAGGGTTAACCTATTTTGAGATACCGTACAAGTTCGAGCTGTACTTTTCTAAGGATTGTAAAAAATACGCTGATGTATTTAAGGATCCTAGCAGATATCACGAATTACAGAATGATCCTGCAGCATTACAAGACTTGTATAAAATCATATTTATTGCCCATCGCTCACCAGATGATCTCTATACAGATCATTCTTCTCGTGGACTAAACAATTTAGTGGATAAAGTACTAGATTGTATTAAGAGAAATGATAGTATAACTCTATCTGCAAGTATGCAAGTCATCCTAAGTAGAAAAGCAAGCGACGAATTTAAGCAGAAGATAGAAACAGCTGTTAAACAATGCCAGAATAAATTTGGTGACTAAAAGCTAGCATAATTGCTGTATCCTCATCTTTCTGCTTGTAGACTGAATTGTTAACGTATGACTCTGCACTGAGTGCTGTAGAATATCATCAACTACAGTAATCTTAATTGTTACAACTCTCATTAGTACGGCATAGTGTCCAGGTTCGTCCAGTTTTTAGTTAAGCTATTCTTCAAGTTTCATTTTACATTCCTAATACTTAAATAGAGCGAATTCTAGGTAATAATTGTGCTTAACGATACGTAGTCTAGTAAGGCTAAATAAGATTATAGGTAGTAATCCTAGTTGTGGATTAGCATTTACAATGAATGTGAGTGATTAGGCAAAGATTTCACTCTTTCGCCAATCCTTCCCCTTTTAATTTATTTATAGTTAGTTTATTTTATTATACGTCTACAAGAATTTACGATCACCTTCGTGTCTATTTATAGTGGGCTCTCAATATAACCGTCGTTAAAAACGATAGCGGTCGATAGTAATTAAGCAAGTACATCTCGATATTTTTTAATCACTTCTTCTTGTTGGTTATAAATTTTTTTAATTATCTTACGTTCGTTTTCTGACCTCTTGGAGACTATACTATCTTATTTAAATGATACTTTGGTATAAAATTGATCCTATACACATATTTAACCTTGTTTGGACTAACTATAACAAAGTGGACATTCATTAATTCAATTAATTTAATTTTCGCGCATAACTTTGATATTGATATCAAGCAATCTCATCATATTGTTGCACTAATATTTTGCTAATCTCATTCTCTCTGCTGTAAGCGTATACACGTATTTTATATGAACTACTCAATCAAAGAGTTAGTAGACTATAATAAAGTTTAATTTTATTGTCGATGATAACAGCTTTTATTCGGTTTACAAAAAATAACTGGAATGCATTCCGTTCGAATTAATATTTAGATACGCTATGATAGTCTCACGAGATCATAATTACTGAAAATGCATCCTTTAGCTACTTTTTATATATGGTATATATATGATACATCATATATACTTCATCGTATATATAAGTAGGAGTACAGTACAGTACAAATGAACTATCATACCATCACATAGAATGGTACTAAAGACTGTAAATAATTTTAATCCCTCTACGCATACATGTATTTGTATTAGCTAGCACGATCTTGCACTCTATTTACTGTATATCCTCGGTAAATGCACCATCAACTTGCACTCTATTTACTGTGTATCCTCGGTAAATGCACCATCAACTTGCACTATGAATTTACTAACCCTCATTCTACAAACGGGGTCAAACAATGTCTGATATATTTAATAATATGCTGTACTGTACTGTAAGATTGACTATAATAATTATTTAAAAAAGATAG
>NW_002060964.1:170940-172719 GCF_000150275.1 Trichoplax adhaerens
TTGCATCACGATCAATACTACCCTTCAAAATGAAAACAAATCGCAACGGCAAATAAATAGATTATGGCTATCGAGTGCTTCCACTACGATCAAGCGCGCCTTTGATGCTATCATTGCAAGAATATCTTCATGAAATTAGTATTCATGACCTTGTACAGTTCAACACGTTTATTCTTTTATTTACAAGACAATAGTCTTTCACTTTGCCCTTCCTTCCAGAAGTACTATGATTAATGTTAATATTTGATCTGTGTATTTTTCTACCTAATTAATAACGAGATCATCATTCAATTGCTTTATGAAAGTGATGGCGCTACCATCCCTGCTGCGCTCAATGAATAACTCATTGATGGTTAGCAATCACTTAAGTTACAATGAGAGGAGTGATTGAATTAAGTGAAAATAAATGCCAATTGAATACTCTACTTTTTCTTGACAGCCAAATCACTATTGTCTCTAGCTGAAAAAAATAAAAACTGCAACAACAAGACTGGTTTTGATTAAGGTATTCTCTACGAGTAGACGCAATCCTATGGCGCTCAAAAGGAACGATTTTATGGCCATTTCCCAAGCAAACGATTGATATACAGCTCTACATAAAATTATATACAAATAATGCATGATAATCATGAATTGTTCATCACTTTTTAAACATCTCCACTCCTTCATCAAGACATCAACATTAGGTAAACAGCTGATAATTTGGACTTTATTCGAACGGACTATCCATCGAGCTAATAAGCTACACATGATGAAAACGTTTTCTCCTTCAATAACGCATGATTAGCTCATTAGTGAACACAATCAGTAAAATTGATCTTATTATGAAAATTATTCCATGCGTTATTCTACTCAAGTATTTGGCTAGGCATGATGATGACTCAATGTGACAATTGGTATCCAAAATAAACAATTTCAATTGGTAGAGTAGGGTAAATAACAACAGAAAGAAAACATCGGCGAGATGGATTACTTTCAGCGATGAATCGTGGCCATGTTGATTCAATATGAAATAAGTCAATTTTTTCCCCTGCTATTCGTTAAATTAATTGTAGAATAGCGCCTTGGTTTGCATTAATAATGAGTCGGTAGACTAGGCCAATGTCTTTCAGATAAATTACTACGACAGGGATTGAGAAATTCAAAAACTGCTTACATATACTCGTATAAAGAAAAAGAGAAATCAAGCAAATAAGCTTTGGCACAGATACTAGCCCTCTTTTTCAAGTTTAATAGGGGTTCGCCAACTGCTATAGCTAGGATTAGAAACTGTGAATTGAGGAGCAGTTGAGAATAATAACTAGGAAATCAACATGGGTTACTAAATGTGACATTAGATCAGTAAATTTAAAACAGGAATTGAGTGTTGCAATAATTGCTTAGACGGAGGAAATAATAATTAATAAGAGAATGCTAGTAAATCAGTTTGCGTGAATATAAACCACAAGGTGTTTGTTTCAAATTTAAATTTTCATAACCTGCTATGACTCGGGTTAGAAAATGTAGCGATATGAGCAAAATAGGGGATAATAATTGAGAAATCATCACAGTTTTTGAAAGTTGCACCAGATCAGTAAAATCGCTACATCAGCGACTAATTAATATAAAAATTACTTAGATGAAGAAGATGACAATCAACGAATAGAAGGGCATAAATTTTGGCATGGATACCAGCTCTCTATAGCAGGTTTAAATCAAAAAGGCTTCGCTATCTACCATAGCTAGGATTAGAAACTATGAATAAATAAGCAAAGTTAAGGGTAACTCTTAGAAAAATCA
>NW_002060964.1:243534-243972 GCF_000150275.1 Trichoplax adhaerens
AGGAAGAAGTTCCTAGAAATACTGAAGTGATGATGACGAAGGCGTAAAAAAATTGATAAAAATTTCATTATCTTGGGAGAATTGTATGATGATGAAAGAAGATAATTGTAATAGCCAATAGAAAGGGTTTTTATCCGGTTTACACTTGCCTTAACAATACGGTTTAAGATTGCATTTAGGATAATCCACGCGCCCTAAAACATTAAAATTCTACTTTCTTTTTCTCTTTAGTATTTCATTATGCTTATTAAATTAACGAACGATTCGGTCTAAACTTCGATTTCAAGGCTTACTTCCGTAGTAGATTATACAATTTCAATACCTCTATACACTACTAGTTTATAATAATAGTTACTCATTATTTATTCCAAATTTTGGTAAAATGAGATAATGTATTACCGGAAAAGGATGACTCAGGATGTTAAAGATATTATACGA
>NW_002060964.1:301642-326020 GCF_000150275.1 Trichoplax adhaerens
ATCACCTTCGTGTCTATTTATAGTGGGCTCTCAATATAACCGTCGTTAAAAACGATAGCGGTCGATAGTAATTAAGCAAATACATCACGATATTTTTAACCACTTCTTGTTGGTTATAAATTTTTTTAATTATCTTACGTTCGTTTTCTGACCTCTTGGAGACTATACTATCTTTTTTAAATAATTATTATAGTCAATCTTACAGTACAGTACAGCATATTGTTAAATATATCAGACATTGTTTGACCCCGTTTGTAGAATGAGGGTTAGTAAATTCATAGTGCAAGTTGATGGTGCATTTGCCGAGGATATACAGTAAATAGAGTGCAAGATCGTGCTAGATAATACAAATACATGTATGCGTAGAGGTATTAAAATTATTTACAGTCTTTAGTATCATTCTATGTGATGGTATGATAGTTCATTTGTACTGTACTCCAACTTATATATACGATGAAGTATATATGATGTATCATATATATACCATATATAAAAAGTAGCTAAAGGATGCATTTTCAGTAATTATGATCTCGTGAGACTATCATAGCGTATCTAAATATTAATTCGAACGGAATGCATTCCAGTTATTTTTTGTAAACCGAATAAAAGCTGTTATCATCGACAATAAAATTAAACTTTATTATAGTCTACTAACTCTTTGATTGAGTAGTTCATATAAAATACGTGTATACGCTTACAGCAGAGAGAATGAGATTAGCAAAATATTAGTACAACAATATGATGAGATTGCTTGATATCAATATCAAAGTTATGCGCGAAAATTAAATTAATTGAATTAATGAATGTCCACTTTGTTATAGTTAGTCCAAACAAGGTTAAATATGTGTATAGGATCAATTTTATACCAAAGTATCATTTAAATAAGATAGTATAGTCTCCAAGAGGTCAGAAAACGAACGTAAGATAATTAAAAAAATTTATAACCAACAAGAAGAAGTGATTAAAAAATATCGAGATGTACTTGCTTAATTACTATCGACCGCTATCGTTTTTAACGACGGTTATATTGAGAGCCCACTATAAATAGACACGAAGGTGATCGTAAATTCTTGTAGACGTATAATAAAATAAACTAACTATAAATAAATTAAAAGGGGAAGGATTGGCGAAAGAGTGAAATCTTTGCCTAATCACTCACATTCATTGTAAATGCTAATCCACAACTAGGATTACTACCTATAATCTTATTTAGCCTTACTAGACTACGTATCGTTAAGCACAATTATTACCTAGAATTCGCTCTATTTAAGTATTAGGAATGTAAAATGAAACTTGAAGAATAGCTTAACTAAAAACTGGACGAACCTGGACACTATGCCGTACTAATGAGAGTTGTAACAATTAAGATTACTGTAGTTGATGATATTCTACAGCACTCAGTGCAGAGTCATACGTTAACAATTCAGTCTACAAGCAGAAAGATGAGGATACAGCAATTATGCTAGCTTTTAGTCACCAAATTTATTCTGGCATTGTTTAACAGCTGTTTCTATCTTCTGCTTAAATTCGTCGCTTGCTTTTCTACTTAGGATGACTTGCATACTTGCAGATAGAGTTATACTATCATTTCTCTTAATACAATCTAGTACTTTATCCACTAAATTGTTTAGTCCACGAGAAGAATGATCTGTATAGAGATCATCTGGTGAGCGATGGGCAATAAATATGATTTTATACAAGTCTTGTAATGCTGCAGGATCATTCTGTAATTCGTGATATCTGCTAGGATCCTTAAATACATCAGCGTATTTTTTACAATCCTTAGAAAAGTACAGCTCGAACTTGTACGGTATCTCAAAATAGGTTAACCCTAATTCACGGGAAGAATTGCTGATAATGTGAGTAACAGATATTCTGTTGCATTCTTCCTCAGTTGGAACAATATCGTGAATTAGGCTTCTAGTATAATAGCTAATTGAGGTGACTGTATCAAATTCAAGGCCGGCATGAAATAGTATTGCTACACCATCGTCTGCCAATAAATCAGTAGCAACACTGTCTAGAAGATTAGTAACACCGTATCGGCCATTTTTATGTTGATCGCGTGCGTAGTAGACCGAGTGAGAGAGATAGACAAGATTAAATCGATTCATTGATTCTTTGATCTCTTCATCTGTATACAACAGGTGCGCGACATCAACTTCCAACATATCGCCAAAGTTTACTTGGTAATTCTTTAACGGGATCACCTGTGATTGTTTAGCTTTCGAGAAAGTTTCGTTAGCTAGTCCTTTTTCTCCTTCGGAAGTGGCATTCTTCACTGAAGACTGATGTGTACCGGCGAATTGGGCAAGCTTATCCATTGCTCTAATATCTAATCCTCCTTTAAATTCAATATTATTTAAGTAAGTAATGGTAGCTTCTCCATCTCCACAGCCGATATCGCCAACTAGAGTAACTTGATCCTGACGATAGAACAAGCCTAAATCTTGAAGTTGTTTTAAGAAAGTATGATTTAATCGAGACAATCTCTCATGATCATTGTTGCAACTCTTGTAGGCAAGAAAAGCTTTATCATATTGGAAAATATCAGTTCTAATTGCATGTTCCTCCATGGTTTCTACTGCTCATTTCTTTAGTACACGTGCAAGTCCAATGTCAGTTTATTAACAAGCAACCGATGTCTTTGCAGCCTAACAAGTCCTTAGCAAACAGTTAGTAACCAGTTGACAAGGGCTAATACCTTTGTTGCGCTACATTGATTTGAACAAAGCACCACTGCTATTGCAAAATTATTCTTTTTGGAATCAATAAGCCTGCATAAAATCATCATAACAAGAGAATATTTGCTCAAGCTATTCTTCGTGTTCAATAATACAGTACTAGTATTAATTCATCATTTCTAGATAGGTGTCCGGCCATCCGTTTTCAGGTGGCGTGCTGGGTATAATTCATCATTTCCAGGTGGGTGTCCGGCCATCCGTTTTCAAGTGGCGGTGCAATTCATCATTTCCAGATGGGTGTCCGGCCATCCGTTTTCAAGTTAGAGGGCAAAGCACTTTGATGAAGGTAATAGTAATTTAGTGTACAGTTCGAAACAGACGTACGAGATATACCATTGTATAGGGAAGTTTCTAACCTCAAAATCAGCTGAAAAGCGGACATTTACATCAATTAGAAAAATTGAATAATGTAATATTTTGGATTAAAATTCAAGTTGTATACTTTCAAGCTATCATTGATTGATCGCTAAGCCACAAAATAATCCAGATTTGATATCGACAATGTAGTTTCAATCGGCATGGAAGGGGTGCGATTGGCAAAATTTCCTTTACAAAATGGCCCAAAACCATGTAAAATCGTGCCAATCGCCATCCTTCGAGATTGATTGAAACTATATTGTCGGTATCAAATATAGATTTTTTTACACTTAGCGATCAGTCAATGATTACCTTAAAAGGAGGCAGCTTAGATTTCACTACGTTATTCAATTCAATCATTCTAATTGATGTCAATGTCCGCTTTTAAGCTGTTTTTAAGGTTAGGAAACTTGCGTACACGGTGGCTATAAAGCGTGCCATACCGTTGCGGAAGATCAATTTTGTTCACCAAGGCATCTAAATATTACTTTCTTCAGTATACAACGTTACGACTGACTGAGTTACAAACTGCATCAAATGTAAATTAGAGGTTCAACGGGCGTCAAAGTACAGTACGGTACACTACAGTACTGTACTGTACTGTACGTACAGTACAGTATAGTACGTACAATGCACAGTACTGAACATTGTAACGTACAGTGCACAGCACTGTAAATGGTTGTGATTGGAGCTAACTTGTACGCACGCGCGAATCCGTCTACAGTATTTACCATGGCGATGCTGTAGTTTGTACTGTACGGTACAGCACAGGACTGTAATATTGCTTGCCGATGGCGATGCGCCTACCTCAAGCAATCAAGCACTAGCAGGTAGCAATATCACGTTGAATTTATAAATTTGAATGCCGCTTGTCCACTCATCTCAAGAAAGAACCCAACATCTGCATTCTGTGGGTGCATACTCTAGTATTAATTAGTGATCCATTTTAGCCATAATTGAAGGTGAAAAATTACTGGAAAGTCAAAGTTGATCAAGCTTAAACCGAGTAAGTGATTCTGTTTCAGCATGGATTTAGCCAAGTGATTCATAGAAAACTGAGGCGATGACTGCCAATGGAAATACCTGCCATTGATTCATTTCTTTTTTACAATTCATCAGTTACCTTCATTTTTGCTATCAATTAATATTTCAAGTATAATTACTGTGCAAGATTTTAATATCGACTCTCTAAAATACGAGTACATACAGTAGCTAAAGATTATAGATTAAATTATTGCATACAGTAGGTTACCTCGGGTAACTTTGATCGAACGTCGCACATAGACATGCACTTTGAATTAACCTACTCCTCTTCCTATTGTTTTATTCTAGACGATAGGCATACGTGATGGATATCCAAACAGAATCATTAGCTCAGACTTTTATGCAATTGCTGAAAGAACGTTTACTACAAGGTAACCTTGAGTACAAGTTGAATCACAGTAATCGACTACAATTCATTTAATTTGCAAGTAATGTAACCGTCATTGCTAACGCTAACTCGTACCGTAAGCATCGGCCCATTTACCCATTTTCATCATTTGACATTATAGCGGATCGGATACTAACAAATGATCAATTACGAGAGCGGTTTCGTAGTGGAATCTCTTCTTTGCCTGATGGGGAAATCAAGAAACAATTGCAGGAGAATTTCAATAGTTTAGCGGAAGAGTTATGCAGGTCTTAGTTTTCAAATAGAATTAGTAATATCTTTGCATCATTTAGGATGCACTTTTATTCATTATTACTCTGAATGATTACGCATGGATTTTGTTGCATTTTGATAACTGATGGATACGTAGATCGATATGTATTATTCAGGCATAAAGTAAGGAAACAATCATCTTCGCAGTTTTTACTTTTGCAATCGTAATCTATGCTATGAAATTGGAGGAGATTCTATACCACTTGATTGATCTGCCATTTTCTTGCTATTCTATAGACTATTTCACCAAGACAATCAAGAAAGGCTTCAATTGGTAACGTTATTCTATAAACTGATTATTATACTTTCATACACAATGATTAAGCCGTAGATTTGCCAATTAGAGTGCTTTTTCAATTTGTAACACTGCTTCCTATCCGATTACAGCAATTGCAAGCGCGTATACTAAAGGGTAAAGAATATGAAGCTATCGTCGATCTTATAATGCGAGGGCTGAAAGATAATGAAAGCAAAGAAAATTATCGTAAGCATACCCTGATTAAATTTAGCATGTGTGTAAATCAAAAACTGCTGCAATGCGATTTATTAATACCATTATGACATCATACAATATTTCAAGACATTCATACAGTCATTTTCGAAATTTTTCATGACTGTATTAAATAGAGTAGAATTGTGACAATATAAGAAATGATATGGGTGTCACATAGTCACTATTATTCGCCGACTAATTTGCTATCTAGTTGCGTTGATCTTCGTAAATAAAGCTCTACTGATCTATGTATTACCTGTAACAATTAATAGATAACAAATAACCAGTGCTTTAACTAATAACTTTCCTCATTTCTTATTACTATTAAGTTCTAGGATTATTTGAATCTGATATCAATTCCGAAGCTATATCGCTAGTGGTTTCATCTCTTGCGCAGATATATGTAACTCAATTGTTAATTTTATACGTCTAACTTTTTAACAAATTAAATCTATAATTAATTGGCTATTGTTAAAGCTAAATCATTTATCGCATTAATCAAAAGATAAAAGACTTGCTAAAAATTTTGTTGGATAACTCAATAGAAAGAAACTTATGAAGACTCCATGGATGCAACTGCGAAATTACTAACAACAACTATAAATAGGTTATATACCATGGAGGATATACAGGTAAACTTTTTGGTATACAGCACAGCATTTATAGATCCTTGATTGGAACTATAAGGCTTTTAGAATGTTACTTACTTAAATATGAGTAGATGTTTGATTATGTATGTCACTGAATTTGCTTAATATTGATGACAGGACTTTTTACCAATTATGGCAGCCCTATTAAAGTAAGTCGAACGATCCCGTATTTACTTTTTGCTAAATTGTTATGTTGAGGTTACTTGTAGTGTTGATTTCATCTTGTTACCTTATCTAGAGAGGTAATTGTTGAGTCTACGGAATACCTAACCAAAGCTTTTTCTCCACAAACCTTGGAGCATATGGAAGAACTAAGGAGCAAGCTATCCAAATTTATAACATTAATTCATTTTAAATTCGGAAACTATGTAAGATCTGAACAAAACATCCGCGATTTGCAATCTTTATATCAATAAATTAAGTCTTAGCCTCACTTTATTCGTTAGATTAAATATGACGCAGATGCAACTATTCGTATTAAGTATCTGGATATCATCTCGGCCTATCTATCGCTGTATATAGACTTGGATATTTGCACTTCCAGGCAAGCAACGCTTAACAAAATTCTAAACGTGCGAGCACTAATTACCTTTATTTGTTCTTATAGCAAAAACTACGACGGTAACAATCAACAGTTATCGGTAACTGCATTAAATTTTACTTTACGGACCATAAGTAAGTGCTGATGAAAATTAACGGTTAATCAAACCGTTAAACTATGCCAGATTGTTATTCTTAAATAAATATTTAGTTTTTTACAGCTATTGCAACAATGCTCTTCTGACGCTTACAGGTTGTTGTCCGGAATTCCTTTTCGATGTCATCCTGCAATCTACTGTGGTTGATAAACGGAAACTATTACCACTAATAAAGTATCTCAGACTGTTTAAGCATTAGTTGCAATTATCCGTGTTGCATATTTTGTATTAATTCGGGCTATTGATCGCTCCCTTAGGCAAGCCATTTTGTTGAAACCTGATTTGCAAGATTGTACTGCCTATGTCAAGTAATAGACATTCCCCGTACATTTTTAAATATAACCTTAACCCTAAGCTTTAATGTCTATATTACTAATGACGACTTGAATTCCTCAGGTATATCTGTGTACATCGTTTAGGACGAACGTTTGAAAAAGAAATACTTGACATTAAGAAATATGTATGAGCTGCATATTAAAATTATAGTTATGATATTTTGGAGATTAAGTCTTCGAAATGGTAATTTACGATGTGTGTATCAATTTAAACATAGGTATCAGCAGTCATTGATGCGCCGACGAATTTTCATGATTGGTTAAGCCGTAAAGACAAACAGTAATGATTCTGTTTTAATGTATAAAGACTGCTATCGTTCAATACAGTTTTTAGCAGTATTGCTATAAACTTTTCGGTTATGACCCTGCGTTTTTATAGATTATTGGAAACAATCTTTATTAAGGAGACTTGGACAAGATCAAAAGTGTCCGACTATTTATTACATAATATGCCCGAGGACGTTACTGAACAGCTATTAAATGTATGAAATTAATTTAGTCTCTTTGTTTAAAATATAAAAAATAGATATCTGTTGATAATGGTATATTAAACGCAATACAATCTACCTAAATCAATAGTTAGCTGTAGAAGAAGAAGTACAAGTTGAAAGCCATGAGGAACAGCCGGGTGATTTGTTCTTTGAGGATAAATCTGCAGATATTAAAATAGCCGCTGAGGAGGAGGTAAAAGTATCGTTTGACTTCAGTAGAATAGGATACCCGGTTAAATTTTAAAATTGTATCGTTTACCTTATTATGAATATCGATATTATAGTTTAGTGATACAAGCAGTCAGAAATCTGCCAAAGATACAGATGCTGAAGAAAACGAGGTTAGAGTTAGCTATGAAGTCATTTGAAATAGTATCTTCAATTAAGACTTCTACGTTTAATACTGCATCGAAATATGCTTGTGTAATAAATGCGATGGTAATAGTAGATAATTGTATTATTTACTTTTTGGCGTAGAAAGACTCAGAGATCTCTGATGATATATCTGCGAAAATATCATCAGACGAAAGTGACAATGAATATGTAGGCAGTATCCTACGCAAGACAAATGATGCACAAGAATTCGAAGGCAATAGTGATCAGTTAAAATCGTCTCCATCAATAAACGGTAATAAAGGCAACAATGAGGAATGTATCTTGAAAGATGATGAACAACGGAAACACAATAAGACTGTAGAAGCCAAAGAGGTCAAGGACCAAATCGGTACAACAACTAAGAATGGCAAACAACCGACTGCAGATACTTCAAGGGATGATGAGAGTAACCTTAAGAAATTAAAGTCTGGCTCTAGGAAAAGGAAAATTCAACCCAATATCATGCTCAAGGATAATATGCATCAGGAAGAAAGTATGCAAGGTATGCAGATTACGATTTGGTTTACTGTTTTGACATTGTAAAAGTATAGAAAATTAGTTTGGTGTTCTAATGGACACAGCATCTATTGCTCGATACAGTTGAAACATGTATACTTTTTATTATACTTTCAGGGCAAAAGAGAATCACTCGCTCTTATTCTTTAAGAAATAAACGTCATTAAATGTAATTTGGATCTTATGAAATAGTTATAGAGTCATGTTATAAGAGAAAAAAAGGATATTTTGGCTGGCATATGAAATCCATAAATTGATTTTGTTTTATTGATTATATCTTGAATGCCTTATGTATAAAGTGATGCCTCAACTGTTTTAAATAATGATATGTATTCAATTTTTTATGTTTAGCAAAAAACTACAATAAAGATACTTGATTTGTAATTCTGTAACACATTGTCTACTTTCGAACACTAACGCAAACACTTTTCACGATTATTTACTCTGGTACAAAATTTAGCTATATTAGGCTTGATTTACTGCCAAATTTTATGCTATAGTGATATAATTTATGCCTTAAAGTGATTTATGAAATTACTGCGAATTTGTACAGTAGTTATTATACCATAAGTACGGTATGTTAAGGTTAAATATATATTTCATATTAGATTAGTAAAATAAGTTCCATTGGAACCGAGTGCTAATATAGTTTAGTGTGCATTTACTTGCCACAGTTTTGTATATGGCTTGATATGACGGTTCTATTATAATAATATATATACAAACGGTATTAACATATTAAACATAATGCAGATGTTTATATATATATGTTCCGGCTAAAACCTGAATTGGGGCTATTTTGTACAATTATCTTTGCGATTAAATAGGACGTGCAATTGTGTATCCGGTTTAGCTACGTGATTATGTCATATCGGATACAGTCAATGGATAGGCTTGGTAAGGAAAGCTTTGACTTTATCAATGTTCTGCTTAGTAATTTCGTAGAATAAATTAATGGAGTATATAACATTCTACAGTAATACAGATATCTATAATGGTAATAAACAATTCCTTGCAAAGAATGTTTCTTGCCTTCTATAAACAATATTATTGACTGTCATCCATGGATCATAGACGACTATCATACAAGCTCTAATCCTTTAGGCGTTTTAGAATTTTTACAGGTAGAATTGTAAACCGGGATTCTAGTTCTCATGTCTCATATACCGTTGCAGTACTCTGCAGGTAAAAAGCAGCCGAAAAGTAAAATATCATGATCGCAAAACACCGATATGCAAAGTGCAGTATTGTATTCTGTATAAAAACGCGAAACTGCATTTTGTCTACTCTACTGTAATTTCAAGTTTATGGTGCAATGGACTGCAATAGTTTAAGTTAATTGATCAAGTTGACTAGTTGAGTAAACATTTGCAGTACTCCATCGATGGCTGTACAAGATTTTTGGCCAATTCAATGATAACTCAATGTTTAACTTGTCCCGGCATATTGTTTAGGCTCTCTTCCATAGTGGAACAAGAAAAGCCCTTTTCCTTTTTATTTCGACAGTACTATACTTTGATCCCTTGGGAAACAGCATGCAGTCAACGGTTGTGTACAGTACATGCAGTATCGTGGACTCGACTGTCCTCGAGCACCAACTGGACTAGCAATCATTAGACTGTACTAGACTGTACTAGACTGTACTGCTGGACAATCTGTAAAAATGAGATTTTCTGACCAAGCTAAGTCTTGAATAATTAATGAAGTCAAAATAAAAGACTCCATACGCCCTAAGGGCCTACTACGTTATTGTCATTTATGAGAAGTCGATATGTCGGTTAGCTGATTATAAAATTGGAAGAGTGTAGTAAGTGTACGCCCCACCGGCACGCCTTATCACAGATCGACGGCATTTGGGATTGGTACTGAAGGAAATAGCAGCATAACCATGGAGGGACAAACGATTAGAACTGATATTTTTGAATATGATAAAGCGTTTCTTGGCTATAAGAGTCGCAATAATGATCATCAGTTATTATCTCTATTAAATCACTCATTCTTAAAAGAACTTGAAAGTGATGGCTTGTTTCGTCGTGAGGATCAACCAACTATAGTCGGCGATATTGGCTGTGGAGACGCAGATGCAATTATCCGTTACCTGCAAAATGTAGAATTTAAAGGAGGATTAGATATTAGAGCTATAGACAAACATCCAGTGTTTGCCGGTATCGATCAATCTACAGATGAGAAAGGAAATAGCAAAAAGGAAAAAGGCCTAGCAGAAGAAAATTTCTCCAAGGTTGAACAAGCACAGACTATCCCATTAAAGAGTTTTCAAGTTAAATATGGCGATATTTTGCAGGATGATGTTGTGCAGTTACTGCTTCGAGATGAGGAAATGAAAACTTCAATGAATCGATTTAATCTTGTCTTTATGTCTCATGCAGTCTACTACGCCCGTGGCCAACATAAAAATGGTCGCTATGGCGTGACCAATCTTGTAGATAGCGTTGCAAGCAATTTATTGTCAGACGATGGCGTTGCAATACTATTCCATACTAGCCTTTCACCAGTTCCTCACTCATATTTGGCAAGAGCTTACTATACTAGAGGGGTAATTGAAAATGAGACTCCAACCGAGGAAGAATATAAGAGTTTATCGGTTGATTACATCATTAGGAGCTCGTGCAATGAATTAGGATTAACTTATTTTGAGATACCGTACACGTTTAAGCTATTCCAATCTAAGGAATATAAAAAATACAGTGATATCTACAAAGATCCCAGCAGATATCACGAATTGCAGGGCAATGCTATCGCCCTACAGGGTTTGTACGCTACCATATTTATTGGTCACCGCTCACCGGATAATATGCACGCTGATCAATCTCCTCGTGGACTAAACCATGTTGTGGACAAAGTGATTGATGCTATAGACAATAATGATGGCTTTGAAGTAGTTTCGTGTATGCAAATCATCCTAAGCAGAAAAGCAAGCGATGAATTTAAGCAGAAGATTGAAAAAGCTGTGAAAATATGTCAGAATAAACTTTGTGACTCGTAGTTAGCATCATTCCTATTCTTGCTTGAAATAATCGTTAAGATTGATAGAGTTTTCACTAATTTCGTATTATGATAATTAATTGCATTCAAAGATAGTGATGGATCCCCCCAATTTATAAGCTCTTAGTAACCACTTCTTATTGAATCCTAATTTAAATTTTCGATCTATTTTACTGGATGTCTATTTTTCTACGTCACCAAGAGTGAGATTAATTAGACACTAACCTGATGCTCTTGTCATTACTACATTTGATTTCTTCCCCCTTATATAGGTTACAAGCATCCATAAGACCGATTTTGTCTTTAAGACTGTGAACTGATATTTCTACCAATAGTGACTGTTTTGCATGTATTACCGTACGATATAATATTATTGACTACAGCGTTCAGAGATGGAAGATGTTGTCACCATGAGTAACTGGCATTCAAGGTAAGTGTGATTGCTACGACAGCAGCTACTGCCGGTATCCTGATATTGGTAGGAGAAATCGGGTAAAGTTATGCAACATGCCGATTATGTTCGGTATCTATCAGGAGTAAGCAATAGCAAGGAAACTTTCATGTGGACAAAATTAGTGCTAAAGCTGCATGTAGCAGACATCAAGAATTATTGCAAAAATATATCTATTCAATCTCTTCTGGCTAATTGCAAATAAAATCAATATTGATTTACTCGTTTACGTTTTACTTGGATATTAAGACTAACCAATCTAATTCTATTCTGTGCAAATACTTTGCTAATATTATTTTATCAAAATTTACTTATGTGCTCTATTCTACTTTGAGTATGCATCCATTAGTGAATAAGTTATTTTGTGAAACCAATCAGATAAAAAATTCGCTGAATCAGTTGAGCATTCTAAAGCGAATAATATAATTTGCGAAAGACTACGAGTATATTTATTTCTATATAATGAATAAAGACATAAAAGGAAATCGTGCCTTTTATTTCTTCCTCAATGGTACGCATTCTGATATTGCATGAATAACTTACAAAAAAGATGGCACCTAGGGATGTCAATTACATGCATAGTATTGTATAAAAATGTATAGCAAATTTAGAAGATCACTCAACAGATAAATTATTATTGGGATGCAGATAACAGGCAATGTAGTGAACAGAATTAATGACTGTCGTAATGTAGTTCTGTGATATATATTTATCGATATTTAGAAATAAATTGTTATTCAAGTTTATGATTGCCTTAACGGTTATCAAATTTTCTATATGCACTTAATCAATTTGATTTAACTTGTACAGTGATAATGAATGTATCTTACACTCACAAATTTATGCTCACGATTCTTCAAACTCTTCCATACTAGAGATTGATCTTTGCTGCTCTTAGTCAATGTGATAATGTATTGCTTACATTGAAACGATTTTAAGAAACTTTAGATTACATTAGCTTACTTGTGAAATGGCATTACTATTTAGGGTTTCATTTCTTATGCATAGGCATTGCTGAGCCAAAATAATGTCGATGTATTAATATTCAATTAGCATTCTAAAAATTTTGACTGGATTCACATTACAGATTATATAATTATTGGTTCATTTCCAAACCGTAATAAGAAATGACAGAATGTAAAGGTAATCTTCTGTAAATCACTAACAATGAATTATTGAGGTCTGCCATAGACTACTGGGAAAGAAAGCATCTTCGCAATGTAGAAATCTCTTCCAGAAGGAGTATTCTAGCTTAACAAATGAAGATTTCTTAACGACTTAACGTAAAAAGAGTGCTTATTTTGACGTAATAGCAACGATCTTATCCAAATTAAATAATATACACCAAGTAGAATTTTGTGCATTGCAAACTATTTATTCAGTTATTTATATCTATTTACCCAAGAATGTGCTCGTTAAAAAAAAAAACTTACGAACGTATATAAGCACTACTGTAATGATTATTTCAATTCTATGTTGAAATTTATGCTGAAAGTAGGAGATAGATATTTTAGGAATGAATATCACTTACTATGTCGTGATTGCAAGCTTGACTAAAATAATCTGTGATTAATAGAAAATAGTTTATTCCGGTTAAAATAATTTCACAGTCGGTTGAAAAATGGATAGATAAATTGAATGAATAATTATAACGGGAAGAAACAGAATGTAATTAGGCATGATAGAACGAAAATTTGACCCATGCTAAGCATGGCATCACTTTGAGCAGAAAATTGTGCGGGTGTCTAGCTACAAAGTTGATTCTGGCATTCCTTTACAGCTCTTTCTATCTTCTGCTTAAATTCGGCGCTTGCTTTTCTGCTCAAGATGATTTGCATAAAAGAAAATAGGTCTACGCAACCATTATTCTCCACAGCATCGACGATTCTATCGACTAAATTGTTTAATCCTCGAGGAGATTTATCTGCATAGAGATCTTCCGGTGAGCGATGAGACATAAATATGATTACGCGTAAATCCTTTATCGCAGAAGGATTACCTCGCAATTCATGATATCGGCTAGGATCCTTGTAGATATCACTATACTTTCGAATATCTTTGGAAAAGCACAGATCGAACTTGTAGGGTATCTCGAAACAAGTTAACCCTAATTCATTGCAAGCGTCCCTAATAGCACAATCAGTGGATAATCTTTTAATTTCCTCATCAGTTGGATCAACATTCTGGATAACACCTCGGGTGAAATAGGCTATTCGGAAATAGGCGTACTTGCTAAATCGAAGCCCACTGTGGAATAATATTGCAACGCCATTCTCCGATAATAAATCCGTTGCTACGCTGTCTACAACATGGGTTACGCCATAACGTCCATTTTGATGATTATAGCGTGCGTAGTAGAGAATGTGAGATAGATAGACAAGATCAAATCGATTCATTGAAGCTTTCATTTCCTCATTGGTATACAGCAATTGTGCGACATCATCTGCTAATATATCGCCATACCTTACTTGGTAATTCTTTAATGGGATAATCTGTGATTGTTTGGCATTGGAGAGGATCTCTTCTGCTAGACATGCTTTGGAATTTTTATTCTGATCTGACGATGTATCGCTACCGGCAAATTCTGGTTGCTTATCGGTGACTCGAACATCTAATCCACCTTTAAATTGGATATTTTTTAAGTAATGGACAGTTGCTCCTCCATCGCCACAGCCAATGTCGCCCACTAAAGTGGTTTGATCCTCACGACAAAACAATCCTTGATCTTCCAGGAGTTTTAAGAAGGTGTGATTGAACAGCGATAATTTCTCATGATCATTGTTGGAATCCTTGTAAGCAAGAAATGCTGCTTCATAATCAAAAATATCAGTTCGAATGACTTGTTCTGCCATGATGGTACTCCTTTGCCTGTAACAAGAACGCCAAATGTTGCAAACCAATAGCTATTGCTTAATATATTGCCGTGGCTATTACAGTTTTAATTAATTAATGCACTCTCTACTCTCGGCAAAAGTACTGTGCTGCAATGTTGACCATTGTTCAGTCTTGCTATGAATAAATTAACTAATTATTAGTCGGCAGGTTCGTGAATCCTTACGGACGCCATTGCAATTGGACAAATGGACACCTGTACACTTTACAGCTCCATAAACTATTGTACATGAACTACTGTCTTCCTTTACAACTAGACTTGAGAACTAGATACTTGATTTGATTGAAAATACGCCACTCTACGAGTATTTGCTCGGCAGTCCGGTGTGTAGTTGATGTTTCCAAGTGGATTTTCCATTGATTCGCTTGGGTTTTTTACTCGATGCTACAGATGATTGACTGAAACATCTTAAGGGATATTTCGTCATACTCGAATTCATTTCAACAACACTATCAAGATCAGGTCTACCTTAGTATCCTGTACTCCCTACTATATCTGGATTAAATTCTGAACCAGAACATCATAGAAACTTAAGGCCATGATGCTCTGTGATTACTACTTTAAGCTTTCAAAGTATCATACAGTATGTTCACTTGATGAGGACTTGATAGATTACAGATAAATCCAATAACAAATTTCATTCCCCCTACTGGTAGAATACTTTTATTAGACCGCAACAGTTTCTATAACGCTGACTAGACATAGCTATCAATACCAACAGACTGCAGTAATCATTTTCCATTTTATTTACTAGCTCTGTTCAATAATAGGCTGGCTAGAATTCAACTGAACAAATGCCGGCAGAAAAATAAATTACTGACGTCAATAGGGAAACTATTTATAATACTATAACCATTTATGTTATTGTTTCTACTTTTGTAAAGTTGTTATGACAATAATACGTTGTCCTTGTTCATAACTTGAACAAGGACAAAGTATTTTCAAGGTTATTTCTGCTATTGATTCGCAGATTAATATAGCGACTTTGAATCAAGCATCTCAATTCAACAACCTAACTGATTTTCACCACAACTTTGTATTTTAGCTTGCTTGCTCGGATCAAGTCAACAAAAATCACATTAGCGCAATTTAAAAAACTAATCAGGTATGGATAGAAAAAAATTATAATTCATCTTTGGTTTTTATAGGACATTTTTTTTTTTGGGGGGGGGGAGGATTCGCCAAACGCACAATTTTGTTCTGTTGACTGTTTTTGTCATCTTGTTTGTTATTGCCAGCAAGGCCTAGTGTAGTAACTTAAGAATAGATATTTTAACATTGGTCTCTCGATCGTCAAGATCGAGAGACTAAATTAAAGATCTTTATGATAATTGGTGTGTTGGCAATAATGTTCTGAGTAAAGCCGCTACTATCGGGAATGGGGCTTTTCCAGTAATAAGAGATTTGTTTGCCTTACCAACTGATAAACTTCAGTTCAATAATAAAAAAAAGGTCTGTTAGGATTAGAGGCGGTCTGTAATATCCAAATACTACAATATTAATGGCCCTAACCGCTGCAATATTAATTTTGCCAAATGATAGAATAGTTAAAATATCTGGTATGATTATAATTATTACCAGTAAAAATTAATTAATAGAATTGATCATATTGAAAGGTCCAACATGCCAGTGATTTTAATAGATATCGAGTTTATTTTTCTAAGTCGTGATTTATTTAAACATCCCCTATGATCATAAGATGGGTTGGAAAAAAAACATTGTATACCGATGTTGCTAGTACTGGTTTTATAAAGTCATTGGGTTCAAGAACAACGGCCATGTTCACGACCGAATGGATAGTCCATACAATGTCCAATTTCCTGCTTTACCAGCGACCATAACGAATAATACAAGCATATTGATTCTATCCCTTAATCGGCTATTGAAAAGCTCCCGATTATTTCTTTATTTACCAACAACTTGGTTTTCTAATCGCACCGGGCAAGCTGGACAAGCTAAATAAAAGCGTAGGCTACAATCATCAAATGGTGTAGAAGAATTTATAAGTGACTGTAGCGTAGTCTTCAATATCAAGCCATTCGGTTTTCCATGATTGGATTGAAATACTGCTCTTACAAAATGACAAGCATGGCTATGCGATACTGTACGAGTAGGCTATAGAACTGATAAATAGTATATTAGATAGTCACTGCACACTGTATAGGGTACTTATTCGTGAAAAAATAAGGTAAATGGCCAACACAGTAGGCGGCACTTGGCTAATGCTGGGTAGAAGAGCTAAAAATGCTTGGATTATCTTCTACTTCGAAGAACGTAGAATCGCTTGCGACCGTTATCAATTTTTCTTGGCGAACATGAACGCCGAGAACGATAATGTCGGAGAGTAAAATAGCTCCAATTCTGAAAAGAATCGGTAACACATCTTCTAATCCTTACTCAGTTAAAATAGAAAGATTCAATATTAATATGCCATAGATCATCTTTTAGTAGTCATTCGGCGTTTCAATTAATTTTATCGTTCCCTCTTAAAGATATTTGATAGATTATCTTGAGTTGTAAATTGACATTTTCAACTAGTATTGTCATAACCTTTTCAAGACAAGAATTCAACTTACTATAAAAGCCATCCCAAACTATGATCGCCCTGCAGGGAAAGACCTATCGCTAAAATTACATGAGTAGACCTTAATGTGTAGATTACAACATCTTAAAGCATATTGCCCTTCGAGTACTGAATGTTATAGCTACTCAAATTCCCAATGAATGAAATAAATGCTTATTCAACAAACTGTTTCGTCTTTAGCGTGATACTACAATGGATGCTTTATTAATATTGCAGTGATCAAACAGTAATTATAATAATGTTGGAATCTATAGTAATTGTTGTAAGTGGCCTACACTACACTCAAGGATATGTATTAACTTTTATATCATTAATACCCAATTTTAATTAGAAATAATTCTATCTAGAGCGAATGAACTACCAATTTGCACCGTTATATTAGCGGATTATACTACGAATTGAGTTTGTATCGCAATATCCCTTTTGAATTATTTTATAAGATGAGTAAATTTCGTTACTTAACTACTACAGAGTCTTTATTATTAATTTTAAGAGTTGGTTATCGACAAGAGTAATAGAACTTTTTTACTGTAGTAGTGTAGACGAGTAATTTCCTATAAGGTTAGATTAACTATTAATAGAGCGATTAAGCTTGAAATGTAAGTTGATAGAAGCTTGCTTGTTTAAAATTATATTATTGATGTCTAAAATTGGCTCTAAGCTTGTACTATCTGCAGCTATGTGGAGAGTAAAGGCTGCTTCTTCCTTTACCACTATTTTAATACTCATACGATGCGTTGGATACTACTAGATCGTGCAAATTGGCATCATTTCGAGAATGAAACTGGAAATTTTTTAATTTTAATTGTTCATTTCACAGATTGAAATTAAAAATTATCTCAAGTGTAATCAAATGGAAGCATTAATAAATTCCTGTCGTATAGCTATGCTTGTTAATGTTACCAGTTTATGCACACCAAAACTCTTCTAACACTTTCTAAAAGAAATTATCATGCAATATTAAATTACCAATTACTTTTCATTCTTTATTTACAAATAAATTTTCAACCGAAATTGAGCCAATGGATGTTAACGTGAATTAATCAGTAGCCATTTCGATCTTACAATTTCGGCCCATAAAATCCATAGAATGATTACGATATAATAAAAAACTAAATAGATAATATATTTTTATGATATATTTTAGAAGTCGTACGATTGAAAAAAGGAAGAATGAAGTCTATCTTCACAATAGTCGCAGCTATTATTTGTTTCCATTCCATGGTCCATGGAAATAAAGTAAGTATGAGCATTTTAATAAGGATTAAACACGAAAAATGAAAGCAATAATCTGCACTACCTTAACTACTTCCCAATTGTACATTACCTGTCGCTTAAAACAAGTATGAGCACTTTAATAAGAATTAAACACACTAAAGCAAAGTGAAAGTAATAATTTGTACTGATTTTTCTATTTCCTATGGAGAATTGTATATCATCCGTCGCTTATAACAAGTAGGAGCAGTTTAATAAGAGTTAAACACAGTAAAGAAAAGTGACAGCAATCTGCAATGCCTTTACTATTTCTTACTAAGAATTGTAAAATTGTCTGCCGCTTAAAACAATCCTTGACTGTTAATATAGTTTACGTCTATACTGCTATTTGTGGCCCTTTCAATCATTGCCATTCCAACCAATTTCGAGTTTTGGAAACAATGCTGTCCTCTGTTCAACTTGAATTAGTTATCATTTTGTATTATAAAATTGGTTATTACTATAAATACTGGCTTTATATATCATCTACTGTCAATCTATTATTGAAATCGTCAAGTGACCTAAAATGAGCTGAAAAATATCCTTTCTTTCAATATCGCTTTAACATTATCACTAGGATTTTATAGAAATATCAATAACTCATTTGAATTAAATTAATAATCTTCTTTCTATTTTTTAGGAAACTAGATTAACAAGAAGTACAATATCTGATTTGAAATACATCAAAGACGAAGGTGCTTTAAATTCATGCATGCAACCAAGCAACAGAATTATGTCATTTTGTAATATGTCTTATTCTGTTCCCTCGTCCTATATGAGAGGCATTGCCAAGCAAATGGATTTTATCGTCGATTACATAAACACACGAGCATCTAGTTTTACTCCTCAGTGCCTATTTAATACAAAAGAAGTTCTCTGTAAAGGACTATTACCAAAATGTTCTTCAAACTTAACGACAGCATCGTACTTAACTATAACCCAACCATGTTTATCGCTCACTTCATGCCCAAATGGTATATTTACAACAATCAGCCGAACTCCTGCATCATTATGTAATTTATCTGGTCGGCAATTTAGTCTAAATACTTGTGTTAGCTCGAGAATTACTAGTTTAAGTCCTGGAATTTGTGGTACTTTTCCCAATGTTACCGTACCTCCATGGGCCGTTCCAATTCTACAAAGACAAGGAGCTTCGGTCTTAGCATTGCGTGTAGGTTATAACCTACTTGGAGTTAGTTCAGACTGTATCAATAGATGGACAAAGTTTGCATGCCAAGCTTCAACAGCTTGTAATGCAACTCAAGACGGAATAATTACTTTTGGCTGGAGTAGGGAAGAATGTACGGCTGCTGTGAATTGGTAAGGAAGAAATAGCATTTGAAAATAGGATAATTTAGATCCGTATATGGATTAATTGAAAAATCTATTTCAATTTATTTTAGTTTGCCAGATGCAATAAAAACGCCAACTGCGGGCCAATTGGATTGTAATATTTACCCTAGTTCGTCTGGTGCATCGCCATTATCATTGCACTATACTCTGATTGCAGTCATCTTATTCTTGGCTACGTGGATAAATTACAAATAGCAAGCTTCCATTTTAATAAACCAGTAGTTATCTTGAAACTGTACCGTATCACATACACATACAAGGACTTTTTAATTATCAGTGTTGTTTAATTCAAGGCTTTCAATATTGTGGGTATACATTTAGCTATAAACGGGACTGTCTTTTAAACACGAAAATTGTTTTGATTTCAAGGTGTTTAATAACATAGGTATAGACTAAGCTATAAACATGTGCATCTTTCAAACACTAACAATTATTATCCCTTTTAAAATCGAATACTCTAAGTTTACAAGCAGTGATTTACATATGAAAGCTCTTACCAGATAAAACGGATGCAACAAATTTGATTTATGTATTGCCACTGCAAAGAGAAAATCCATATATAATATGATAACCTAGCTGTGAATTTTCTTTTAGTGATATGTTTTGTTTAGAATGTGTTCCCATTTATTTGAACGGGTAACGTATTTGACTAGTTTCTCTTAATAAAATTTTTTAGATATTTGACCCATTTACTTTGGAAAATCTAATTAAAATATGCACGTAGTACTAATGCTGTTGTCTATGGCGCATTCAATTCTAGATTTAATTCTAATTTTCTAGTAGTATAGTTTGATATGTATAGAATAGAGTTGCAAATATGCAATAGCACGAGCAGCTGTTAGTACGAACTTACCAAATATCTATCGCCTTAATGTGTTTACTCCGATATTTAAGCCCTAAGTTTACCCCTATTTTTATAGTTAGTTATTCACACAATATCACAACGTACACCGTGGATAATTAAATGAACAAGTGAAATTGCTTTTAAACAGTTATTTATTAAGTAGATTTCTACTGATCCTAGTTACAACAGTTAACAGTATCATATGTACTGCAGTAATACTAGTATGTGTAAAATAATTTCATAATAAGTACGGAATGTATTCGTACGTATATATTTATGCAGGTAAATTATACATTAGTAAAGGATATGATCATTATTATGGTGATGTTTCGGAAGATTGTGGATTCGTCATGATCACAGTAAATTACCAGAGTTAATTTAGTAGAGGAATAAAGTTTATTGGAATTAGTGCAAAGGGAAAAACCGTGTGAGATTACAGCGTGTATAACGACGTGACTAGTCGAATAGCTATAGTAATGTAGAATAGGTAAAGCGTGCAAGCTTACTGTGTAACTAGCAGAACTAACTAACGAGATAGGTGAAAGAAGATAGCTTTTATAATGTATGAAGCACAGCAGGAGGAAATCATAAATGAATAATAAGAATATGTTACTTCTATGTTAAGACAGGGCTACGATATAATTCAGCTAGATTCAAAGCGATTTCCACAGAGTATTTTGTTAAATATAAATTATGCATATTTAGAGTTATGCTACAATCTAGTGGAAATTGACTTTTATTAAAAATAGACTATACCGTATTTAGAAGTAAACACTACAATTATGACTTCTGTATTCTACCGATATTTTGATGTAACAGTGAGAGAAATAGAGCTAAGGTATACTGATTATATTTAAGTATTTACAGCTGAGATTTAACAGCCAATGACAGAAAGAAAAAAATAATAATGTAACTTGCTATGAAATAATGTAAAAATATTGTAATAGTTTATTATTCTTATTGAATCATAAAATTATTGGTTTCTATAGCTATTCACACCATTAAATTTTCATTCTATTTTCGTAGTTACAATTATTGTTATTAACTAGAAATATTAATGTAGTACTAAATCAAAATAAAATATTTATTGAAATTAACTTGAGGGATCTTCTATGTTAGCAAAATGAAATTATTGTTGTGGCCGCGAAAGAAGGACTTCAATAAATTATTGTAAAAATGTTACCATTAAACCTCCAGATGAATTACGGCAAAATAAATATGGATTCATTTGTTTTAAGATTACTTTGATATGAATGCTATCCAATTCTATTTTGTGAAAATACTTTTATTGGCATAATTTTATTTCTTCTATCCTACTGTTGCAGTAAAGAACTTTCTATTCAAGCATTTTTGCATAGAATTAATTAAATTAAGATGAGCTATACCTGTTATTAAGCATTCTAATGCTAACTGTTCGCGAAATAGCATCTTTATTTCTACACTGTATTGGAATGCATTATCAATTAAATTTGCAAAAATGGGCATCCAGCAATATGAATTTTTTAGCAAACGAGCCTGTTTCTATGGTAATCTTTTTCATTTTAGCTACGTCTATCTTTTATTTCCTTTAGCAAATATGATCAAATCTGTTAAAATAATTAAGATCTAAGGTTTTCTCCCACGTCGATATAATCAAGAATAAAGTCTTATTAACGCAAATTATTCTATTGTTCCAATACCAATTTCATTATTTTCTTCAATTTTAAATTATCATAATTTCTCATGCGTACCATAGTACTATGCTAATCATTATACTGTTTACAATGGGGCACATTGGAACAAGTCCACTTCGCTACTGTGGTATATCCAAACATCGGATAATCTTGTCTATCCCTCCCGCAATCAATCACAATACTGGTATTGGTCGTCTCTGTAACACTTCCATAATCCAGGTTGCAGGCCTTAACCTTTGTCCTGGTACTAATAATAGATTTTATCCCACAGCAAAGGATATAACTTTATCAACTTACAACTGCCTGCAGATGTTAGCTGCAAAGATTGATATCATCTAATTACTTGATGGGCTTCAAGTCTTAACTGCTAATATTGATATAGCCTTTATCATTGTATGACTATTTTTGTTTGACAGTTATGATATTACTAATTAACGTTTTATTCGGTTAAATTGAATAATAAATTACTTGTATTTTCCTAAGATAAATTTATTATTAATATTATGCATCACATAGTCAGCTATTTAGGATGTATTGAACTCTGCGAAACTGTCAGTTCTGTTGCAGATCGCTGATTGAACGATCATCTTATCAAATTTTACAGAGGCAGATACTAAGGAACGAACTTGGAGGACAAAAGTAACACTTTTATTTCTTATGTTCGACCGAATCCAACTGATATTCTTTAGCCTGCGTGTAAAAGATATAATTAGGTACAGATAAATACTCTATAATGCAATACGGCTTATATTTACAAGGCATTTTATTTGCTATAATACATAGGAATTACTTTTGTATCGATCGCGAAATAATAAGCCAGTTTTAACAAGTATTATTCCCAAATAATCTACTTATATTATATACCGATATTAGTTAATGAAAACATTCCAATATTGCTACTTTCTGATTTATTTGGTGATGCTCTTTGATAGGATAAGCATTCTTAACCAATAATGATTGATTGATCTTCTAAATCCTACTATCGTAAATAACAGCATAGAATTTGAACATGGAGATGTTTTCATAGGTAATAATCATGTAATTGACCGCAACACAAATGTATAGATGTAAGTTCATGTAAACTTTAAAGTTTGATGGCTTATGTTTAAGCCATACTTTCTCCAACCTTCAGATTTTGCTAAGCTGTTGGTTCAATTCCATATATTACTACTTGCGGGTATGTACTTTATTTATCTATTACATTATTTACAATCCAATGGTTACAGTATTACATTATTTTTTATATGCGTTGCGAATAATCATTAAAATATGTGTATCGTTACACTAATACACTAAGTCCGAACCGTAGCGTAATGCCACGTCTGATAATTATAATTATAATAGATAAGTTATAAGTTATAATTATCGTAGATTACGAATTATCAACATCTTATGCTATCAAAATGCTTATTTGTATCGAGTCTAGGAATTTAGCAAACTTAAACATCCGTATAGTACGATGCTGCTAAGTTACAAAATGATCCGTTACTGTTACAACTAGAATCTTATGAAAAGGAAAGTCTTAAGACTTCTTCGGCATTGCTTCGCACGATCATTCAATTACTTTGCTAATGTATGTTCAGTGCAACCTTCAGTAAAGTCTATTAATTAGTAGCAAAGTGCGAGCTGCATTTTATGATAAGTATCACTAGTCAACCACAAGATCCACCACAATATGAGTATCCTAGCTTCGTATACTACCAAAGATTACGAAATAATACTGCCTGCCAAATTTTCGCTTAGGCAATGTGGCTCTTCTTATTGTATAACATAACTGCAATGATTCTAAACCTCAATTAAACACCCTACTCTATCTAAGAGATTGTTTGCTCTATTATTCAGATTCTTAGAATGTTCGACTAATCTTATTCATATAAATTCTTTTATAATCGTAAATTTAAGACTGGATGATTTTTGGTCCATACTTATCTTTTGAGTTGATAAAATTAAATTAATGTG